>NC_090129.1:10472500-10772500 GCF_040581485.1 Linepithema humile
ATAAATATCATTTTTAAATAAATAATTAGATATACATGCAACTTTTTTTGAATGGTTCTTTATTTAAACTTGGCGTCATTTTCTGATATATCACCTCTTTTATAGACAGAATATGTAGCAAATTTTTATTTAATATATACAACTTTTTTTAAAAGTACAATTTTTTTGGAAAGATTTTTTATGATAAATATATATAATTTTTTTAAAAAGATTTTTTTATAATATATTTTTGGAAATACAATCTTTTTGAAAAGTTTTTTATGATATATACAACTTTTTTTGGAAAGGTTTTTTGTGAGAAAAACTTTTTTTTAATATAATATATTTTTGAAAGTACAGTTCTTTGAAAAGGTTTTTTATGAGGAAAACTTTTTAAAAAAAAAACAATTTTTTGGAAAGGTTTTTTTATGAGGAAAACTTTTTTTTAATATAACAAGACGTGTACTTGGCGCTCTTTTTTTACCTTTTTAAAAAAAAAAGGTTTTTCTGTGAGATATCATTTCTTTTTTTTAGTAAAAATAATTTTAATAAATATGATTCTTTTTTTTTAGTAAAAATAATGGTAATAATATCCCACCATCACTCCCGTCATATTTTCAATACGACAATCCTCTTTTTGATTATAGAAATCTTAATTTATACAAACCTAATAATTTTTTTTTATATTTTACAACATGTTTTATAAGAAAATTATTAGTGATCATAAAAAGGGTATAAAAAACCATCTGTATTTCTAAGTTATTGCGTTTTTTCATATATAAAAACAGATTACTTTTGATCAAATTTCTGTAAGAATGACAAAAACATCTTTAGCACCTCTAGGCCATTGTCTTTTTTTAATTAGCGTATCGTCAGCTTCAATCCAAGTGTTAGACATTTCTTCTCTATAAACATTACATACCTGCCGATTCCACCAATGTGCACAAAGTACACTTTCTGTCCACTAACTACAGAATACTAACAAGGGAACGTTCACAAGTGTCCCCTCCCCCGATTTGATTTTCCTTGAAATATGTTGTAAAACATACAATTTGAGGAGACACGTATTTTTTTATAGCGGCCCTAACTCAAATTTAAGGGATCAAACACTCCTTTGAAAAAAAAACGATTTTTTTCTTTGTGTGTAACTATCGCCAAAACCGTAGGAGATAAAAAAATATTTCAAATAGAAGTTGTATGGCTTGTAATAGACTTTATAACTGTGTAGTTAAATTTTCAAAAAATGAAATTTTTTTTAATTTACCTCCACCCCTTGTTATTATTTTTTCGAATTTCAAAATTTTTGTAATGACAAAAGTTGTAGCATTTTTTACGCTGAATTCAACCATATATGATTTTATTATGTTTCGAAATCACATCTTTTAAAAATGAGTCATCAGTATCACATTATATGCGTCGCGCTGCATGACCGTTTATACCGCACTTGTGTTGTGCATAGTCGCAAAACAAATATAAAAATGACATGTTATTATATATTTGAGAAAGAAAAGTTAACTAAAATTGTTGCTAAAGCATCTCTTTCACATTACACTCTTATAGATAATCGCTGCATTTCGTGCGCAGCGCGTTGTTATATGCAAGTTAGCTATCAGCGCATATTACACTTTGAAGTTTTGCTTGCAGTGACCACGGGAAAATAATTTATGAAACGAAAACAGTGAATGAATCAATCTATTCAACATATATCTACCCTGACTCTACCTTCTTGGCCCGACTTGACTGAGAATGAAATAAAATATAAAATTCTGTACAGTTTACTCTTTTTCAATAATTTTAATATAATGTGATTCTACATGCTATTACATTCCACTAAATTACTACGATTTTTTTAAACTATGGTATATAAAATGTATATTATAAGTATAATTATAATATATATAAATAAGCTTATATATATATAAAAGCTTATTTATTGTATCAATATATTATAATTATACTTATAATATACATTTTATATTTCAAGATTTTATATACCATAGTTTAAAAAAATCGTAATAATTTAATAGAATGTAATAGTATGTAGAATATATCGCAGTATATTAAAATTATTGAAAAAGAGTATGTACAGAATTTTATTCATTGTCAGTCAAGTCGGGCCAAGAGAGTAGAGTCAGGGTGGATATATGTTGAATAGATTGATTCATTCACTGTTTTCGTTTCATAAATTATTTTCCCGTGGTCACTGCAAGCAAAACTTCAAAGTGTAATATGCGCTGATAGCTAACTTGTATATGACAACGCGTCGCATACGAAATGCAGCGATTATCTATAAGAGTGTAATGTGGAAGGGATGCTTTAGCAACAATTTTAGTTAACTTTTCTTCCTTAAATATATGATAACATGTCATTTTTATATTTATTTAACGACTATTGCGCAACACAAGTGCGGTATAAACAATGCGTCATGCAGCGCGACGCATATAATATGATACTGATGACTTATTTTTGAAAGATGCGATTTCGGAACATAATAAAATCATATATGGTTGAATTCAGCGTAAAAAATGCTACAACTTTTGTCATTACAAAAATTTTGAAATTCGAAAAAATAATACCAAGGGGTAAGAGTAAATTAAAAAAAATTACATTTTTGAAAATCCAACTACACACAGTTATAAAGCCCATTACAAGCCATACAACTTTTACTTGAAACATTTTTTTATATCTCCTACGGTTTTGGCGATAGTTACACACAAAGAAAAAACTCGTTTTTTTCAAAAGAGTGTTTCACCCTTTAAATTTGAGTTAGGGCCGCTATAAAAAAATACGTGTCTTCTCAAATTGTATGTTTTACAACATATTTCAAGGAGAATCAAATCGGGAGAGGACACTTGTGAACGTTCCCTTTAAGGCCGGCGTCACATAGAACCCGTAATCCGTAATCCGCACCGGAAGTCCGCAAAAGTTACTAAGGATTGCGTCCGTAACGTTACGTGTGTTTTTTCTCCTTGTGTCCCATGGAGCCGTAAATACACACGTAACGGTATTACTATTTTTTATTTAACAGATTATAATTATTTATTTGTATTTTATTCATAAGAAAACTACAGAATATATTATAATTTTAACAAAAATTTTAATTAAATCGTCAAATTTAGTTAAATAAATAAAATTAAAAAAAGCATTACTAGTAATAACTAGTAACTTTTAGTAACTTTTACGGAAATTTCATGGAATTACGGCTCCATGGGACACAAGGAGATAAAACACACGTAACGTTACGGACGCAATCCTTAGTAACTTTTGCGGACTTCCGGTGCGGATTACGGATTACGGGTTCTATGTGACGCCGGCCTAAGAGTGTTGTCAGCATGTGTGTTGCTACACTTCTGCACTTCAAGACGAGAAAAATTTTTTTTATAAAGAATACTATTATTTTGATATACACTATCTCTATTCGTCTCCACAACACGTTACATATACATTTTACGACAGATATTAATTATATCAATGTGATTAGTATCATCAAAGCTGCGAGCTGACAGGTCTGAGCGTCGCCATGTTGGAAAAGGACAGACATCTTTTAGAAAAAGAAAGGAAAGAAAAAAGACGCTCTTATGCGGGAATTGACATTTCACGGGATGTAGAAAAGGACAACCATGTCGCATTTTGATGCTTCTAGTTGACAAAGGAAAAACTTATATATTAGAGAAGGATGACGAACAGACGACGACGACCAAGGCTTACATAGATTTCGGCATATTTCGACTTTGGCAAACTTTGGCAATTAATATATTTTTTTAGAAAGCATGTACAAAAAAAGTAAAGATACTTTTATTATGTAAATCGCATGTGCTCTATTGATTGAGCTTATTATAAATTCGATCGGTCCACGCATTATTGAGATATGAAAATCTCGACTCCTATCAGCTCATGTGCTCGCGTAAAGATACACGGTCGGTCTTGCGCTGCGCGTGAACTTGGTGCGAGACACTACCGTGTCTCTTGATTGATCACGAACGTGTTCACTGATGCTCGGATCACCGCCTCGGGAGTCACAAACAAATCGTCGCGCCTGCCTGTTGCCTGATCAGAGAAACGTATATATATATTTGCGTTATAATCGAAACTGTTATAACTTTACTCCGGGTGTCAACGTGTACATTTTCTGATTGCGTAGCGGGCCATTTCACCAATCGCCCGCCGATCGTGTGCGAACCGGCGATACAGGAAACCGCGCATATCATGAAAATAAAGGACATGTTTATGTGCGATTATCCCCGCGGTCGCGGCATATATGCTATATCTAACTTCATAGAACACAGAATCGTCGTGGAATTTGCACTGCTTTTCAATCTGCATTGCATAGACAAGATTAGAAATTCAAACAATAGTCAAAAATACATAGAATAACGTGGAATTTGCATTGTTTCCCAATCTATACAGCATAGAAATTATAAATTCAAATCAGATTCATCAGAATTAATCCAGATTGCAAATTCTAATATAACACTTTTGCTTCAATCTCGATAAAAAAAAAATATATATATATTTTGCAATAAAAATTATGTTTGATTTAAATTTAAAAGTTTATTTTATTTTGTCTCAAATAAAAAATTAAAATGGAAAAATCCACGAAATTGTAAATAACGCTAATAAATAAACATTTTAATAATATGTTAATAGAATCAAAAGCATTTTATCGTTCCACTTTACAGAAATTAAAATAATAATTTTTTGATGCTTTGCATGGCATATTCGAGTCACATAATTAATGTTAATATGTGTGTCAATAATCTGTTTTGCTAGATCTGCGTTCTGAATCAAAGCGCGTCTGACATATTGATCTTTTTAATGAGATACTAACTGTATTTCGTGTCTCTCTATCTCAATCGCTATCATCTTTACAGAAATAAAATTGTTTTTTTATTTAAAATTATTAATAAATAAGAAATCAAGAAATAAGAAATCAAGAAATTTATATTCACACGAAACATAGCAGGAGATTTGACTTAACAAATCATAAATTATTCATTTGCAGATAGATGTTAGCAAAAAACAATTAATCCCCAACAATTTTTAACCATCCATATTTAATTATCGCGCTATCTCTCGTCATTAATCGATTATACGTTAATTTTACTATATTAAGTCTCAAAGTATTTCTTATCTCGTTAACGACTAAGTATTTCATTTCTTCATTTTGTTTGTATCATTCATATTCTATTAACATTCGAGATTATGTACATGCAGTAACCAAAGACACGCAAAAATACGAATTAACCTTGAACAAATCTTGTCTGTAGCACAAAGATCGCGACAGCAATTAGAACGGATGTCTCGTATTTACGAGAATCGATGGTGTGCGTTCTATTAACTTTTTCCCCTTCGATCTCGCCATTGTAAGACATCGACCGATAATCAAAGAAATTTCCTTAATTAATATCGACACACTTCCACCGTACACGGTTCACTGCGATTTCACAGCAATTCAACTTTCGCCTTGCAGGCGTTTCTTTGCACAAATTTACCGAAGCAATTCTCATGCAGCTCAACGACAACGATGACGGAACCGAGATGAATGTTGTAATGATTCTCAATTGGATCAATTTATTCTAACGCTCGGCAGCGCTGGCCCAAGCGACTGCCGCATGCGCGGTAAGGAGAAAAAAGGAGGTGTATATCACGAGAATCGGCCGAAAAGATGAAATAATTCCGAGCTCTGATATATAATCATACTCGGTTAGATCTGTTTTCATATACATATAATGAGATAGAATATCTCATCTGATCATATACAGTTTAATAGCATTTTTATGTAGCCAACATCATCATATCTGATATTTAAAAATGATTTAAGAACGTGTTTTCTTAATTGCCGGTCTAATCGTTTTAATATTTTGAAAATTTTAAATTTAAATTAATTGCAGTTTACGGGGAGTATAAGTGGGGAAGATATCATAAAACCGCGAGAATGCTTCAGTAGTCTCAGTTGATCTTATAGATATTGTTATGTTGCTATGCGAAAAAATAATAAACTGTATCGTTTATTAAATCAATTTCAAACAATTCCTGATTATTTAACTTTTTTAAATATTACATAACTCGTATTCAGAACATTCAGGACCAAGTCAGAAAATAGAAGAAAAGTTAAGAAGATTTCAATTTATTCAACAAAAAATGTTTATTACTTTAATGCTATTATGCATTGTTCTTATATTATTGTGCCATTATCTTGTTCATCATGGAAGATTTTGGCAACTTATCGATCAAATACCAGGACCACCGGCATTCTTATTAATCGGCAATACTCTTATATGGTGCTGCAGTTCATTAGGCAAGTAAAATTATGTACATTTACAAATTAATAAGTAGCATTTACAGAAAAGTATTTATTAGTAAAAGTATTTATTAATAAAATACAAAAATATCTATAATATTGATTATTTGACACAATACTTTAACGTTTACGGTAACAATAACCCAGCAAACCATATAATGTTTCATATATGTATTTTTTTTATATATATGTATATATTTTTAAAAATATATACTATTATTAGATCTTCTATTACTGTAGTAATAACAAGATTTCGAATTATGAGTAGTTCAAAAATAATTTGAAATATATTGGCTTAATGTAATAAACTAATAACTATATGAATGATATACTTATTGAATGATCGTTTGAGATAAATACATTACTTGCTTCAAAACATTTTCGAAAAATTTGGTTGCCATTAATAATTGCAGAAGGTAAATGCATCTCATCTCCAAATATTTTATAAATACCAATCAAAGTTGAATTACAAGGTAAATAAAAAAATGGTTCGACGGAGTGATATTATTTTACTCGAAAGCGTAGAGTGTCATTCTTCAATAAATATCTTTTATTGCCACACTTTTATTGTTCTTAAGTATACAGCAATTATTATTATTTTTTTTTTAATCTTGTAAATTTATTGTACTCTACATGATTTATTTCCATTTTATTCCTATCATAATGAATAATTGGATAATTTTGTTTATTCCCAGACTTTTTCATATTGTTTTTCTTTATGTCTATTAACTATCTGTTCAAGAGGCCTGCCACTAACTTTTAATGCTTTCTTTAACTGATATAAGTAATTTTCAAATTTAAAAGCTGAAAATGAATCAATTGTTCCAAACTGCTTAACGTCTGCACAAATATGGAGCAAATTATGTACATTGTGTGATACGTATTGTTCGCCGTAATATAAACCGTACTTTCCAACAAAATATTTCAAAATTGACTGAGCATAATCAAGTAAATGTGCAAATTGTTTATCAGATACAATTCTTATAGTTACGCATAGACAGATAAAATGTATGTAATATTTTTTAGGCAATACATCTTTCATTATAATGATTCCTGTGTATAATAAAAAGAGTTTAAATTCTGTTGCCTTTCAGCGATCTATGTCTAATAGATTTCTTGGGCGACGTGCGAATTCCTTTAGTATAAATAATTTTAATAAATTATTGCGCCGTTGAGCTTTTTCTAATAAAGCAGTACTTAATCGAATATTCAACTTTCCTTTAATCCAAAACTGAAGCAATCCTTTTGAAACACCAAGAAAAAT
Source organism: Linepithema humile (assembly GCF_040581485.1). NCBI lineage: Eukaryota > Metazoa > Arthropoda > Insecta > Hymenoptera > Formicidae > Linepithema > Linepithema humile. The sequence continues at coordinate 10,480,045 of NC_090129.1, forward strand.
AAGATGCATACAATCCAACGGTACACTTGAAACCATTCCAATATTAAGAGTTTCTATAATAGTTGGTTGAGTTTGATATTTTTCAATGTGATGTTCTTTATGTTGTCTGATTTTAAATGAATAATCTGTTCTTAATGTTGAATCAAGTTCTAGGAATACTACTCTATTATTTATAAAATCACCTTCTTGAATACATTTGGTACAACTAAAGTACGCATTGTGACTTTTAATACCGCATACGAATGATTTTGCTGGCGCATCACATATGATAGCATTTAATTTAATAGAAATAATTCTTCCACCAACATCTAAACCGGAATCAAAAATAGTTTTTGCTTCTTCTACAAAAGGTTTTAAAAAAATATCGACATTATTGGGTTTAGTTGTGCCATGATAAATTCCGATTGCGAAGGGTTCTGTATAAAAATCCGCTACTATGGCACCAAATATAGGCCAGAATTGACTTCCTGAACTTTTTGAAATAGATAAGCCATCAATATTAATGTTTATTTTGATCTCTGTAGGGTACGTATAAAAAAATATTTTAATGGAATGCTTTAAACTCTCCGCTAGTCCAAAGTGAACATATTTTCCACCATCAATGTCAATTATCTTTGAATATGTATTACGCGGGGTTCTCGTCAAATTTCTACAATCAGTTGGAACATAAAGACCATTTTTAAACAATATTTTTAACATATCATTGGCAGCGCTTTGACTGATATTATGTTTCGTTACCCAAGATCTTAAATCATCGTGTAAAGTATCGTTATTAAGTGACAGTAAAGAATCAGAAGAATTATTATAAATTGAACTTTCATCACTTGAAGAGTCGAAATTGTTATCATTATAATCATTAAAATTATTATATTGATCAAAATTATTATAATTATTTAAATTATAAACATTCGAAACATTATTGCTAGTGCTGGTACATTTTAATTTTTTACTCGATGTGTCAATATTTTGTGAATCACAGGTATTTAATAATTAGTTTTCACGCAACACTATCCTTCTTTTCTGGCGGTATGAGACATCACAAAAGTCTTTACGTGACATATTATAAAGTAATTAATAACCGTTATCAGGTAAAAAAATTATTTTTATAAATTATGCATCAGATATTTTTTGATATGTAGTTTTTTGAAAGATTTTAAAGACAAGTAATATCTAGTGTAAAAATTTTAAATGTAAAAATAAAAATACCCGATAAATTTTTTTTATTTATATCTTCTAAATATTACAATTAATACTTGAAGTGTGTATTTTAAAATAAGTCTATCAATATTCAATAATCTGTCAAATTGAATAAAAAATTATTCTTATTGCGAAATTCTCTAACGCGTTATCAAAAATTTTCAGCATTGCTGAATACAATATATATTAAAAGATAACTGCAATATTTCATTTAAAATGTATAATTATACCAATTTATCCAACGAACACTTATTGTTACATTGTCACGACATGCAGTGGGACGAAGCCCCAGTGTGCGACATTGCCATGTATTTAACGAAATGATATAACAAAATGATATAAATAAAGTATTATATTTATAAAAGTAATAATATATATTGTTCTATAATATATTATCAACTATTTTATTCTTATGAATATTTTCTTTATTATGAATGGAAGCAAACACTGCAAATTGGAACTTTTTGGCACTTTGGCAGTTTCCGAAATTAAGTTGAGTGCCTTCAACCTAGATACAGTTATTTAGCACAAACACGTCTTTGTTTTTGTTGAACTTTTTCACAAAGAGTTCCTTTTTTTATCAATTGCCACACAATTGTACACAAAATGACCAATTGCTAAATTCTCGTGTCAGAGTGTAACAGAGTTAAGTTAAGTTAAGTACGAACACTACGAGAATAAAAGTGAAGATGACTGACTCAATGAGTATGATAATAATACGTGCTCGCGCATGTTATTAAGGGGGGAGCCTCGTGTAACCGGTTAAAAAAATTGAAAAATTTTTTTAACCGGTTACACGAGGCACTCAGTTAGCTAATGAGCTTTTAGTTATGTTTATAAAACACTGTGAAAACATTTATGGCCCTCAATTTCTCATTTATAACGTTCATATATTGTGTCATTTAAGTAATGATGTTGAAAAATTTGGACCGTTGGATAATTATTCAGCGTTCCCTTTTGAAAACTATTTGAATAGTCTCAAACATTTAGTTAGATCTCCCAATAAACCTTTACAACAGATTTTTAGACGTTTAAAAGAAATTGATATTTCCAATCAAAACATGCACCATGAAAATCATAATATTCCTTTGCCTTTTAATGAATATAATTCAGAGCCATTCCCTGTTAATGATATTTTTAAATATAAAATGTTTAAGAAATTAAAATATAAAAATTTAATCTTTTATGTTTGGCAATGTCGTAATGCAGATTGCTATTGTTATATAAAAGGGGAAAAAATAATACAAATTCATAACATTTTAGTTAGATTCGATGATACACTTTTTTTTTATGGAAAACAGTTTTTGTCTTATTATCCATATTATGTATATCTCTATAATTCAAAGCTTACAGATATATTTTGTGTAAAACATTTGTCTAATGAATTTGTGATGGTTCAGCTTGAGGACATCATAGCAAAATGTATAGTTCTTCCTAATGAAAATAATTTTTGGGTATTATTTCCTTTAATCCATCAAGTTCATTAAACATTGCACAATATTTATTGCATTATCATCATTTCTTTTCTGACTTATTATTTAGTAACTATTTCTTAATTAAAAAATATTACTCACACAAATTCAGTTTGGCGTGTATGTAATCAAATTTAAGTTTGCGTTGATTAAATATATAATTAATCTATAATTACATAAATTGATTATAGACTTAAATTTTAAGTCAATATTTTCTAAAAAAACATTTTATTTTATGAGAATAAAATTATTTTGAAAAAATGTACATACTTTAATTATAATGTAAATAAAAAAAAAAATATATATATATATATATATATATATATATATATATATATATATACATAAAATGTAGGTCAAATTTTTTGCAAACATTTAATTTTTCTTAGTATCTCGCATACCTACTAAAACAATTTTTATTTTCTCATGTTTTTATAATTATATTATAATTTATGTTTGTTTTATATAAATATTCTAAGATGAGAATAATCTAACAATAAATATTGTTTTGTTAGAACAATTATTAAATTATTTATTGAAATGTTATTATTTTAAGAAAGAAAGAATCTTTTTTGTATAAATCTTATATTAAAATGAACTCTGTTCAAAGAAAACCTAAATGCTGTATTATTAACAAAAATATAAACCCTTTACAACAAATTAAAAATTATCAGGAAAGTAGTTTAAGGCTATGCATTCGTTTTGAACGCTTACATGCTTTAAGCGTTTCTTCTTATCTTTTTAAATAAAAAAGAAGAAGAAACAGCATTTAAAGCATGTGAGCATGTTTAAAACGAAGTCTTAGATTATTTTCTTGATAATTGTTTAATGTCAAAGTTTCGTTAATTAAGTATTATATAATTGGTCATATATTGGTCCTATTTTCGCCGTCCATAAAACGTCAAAAAATGACGTCTTGTGGATGTGACATATCGACGTCATTTTCGGGTCTCATGAGACCTAACTTAGGACGTCTAATTGGTCATTTTGCGACCAAAATTTACCGTCATTATGGCCGATATTCATAGGCCGGTATTCATAGTCCGTTCTTATATTTAAGGTTGTCTTAAGCACGGACTTATATTCGCTCTCTTCGTCACACATAGATTGTGTCTGACAAAGAGAGCGAATATAAGTTCGTGCTTAAGACGATCTTGAATATAAGAACGGACTATGAATACCGCCCATAGTCCGTTCTTATATTCAAGATCGTCTTAAACACGAACTTATATTCGCTCTCTTCGTCAGACACAATCTATGTGTGACGAAGAGAGCGAATATAAGTCCGTGCTTAAGGGGGGACCTCGTGTAACCGGTTAAAAAAATTGAAAAATTTTTTTTTGCTTTAATCAATAGCAATCCATGTAGAAAATATATTCCCAAAGTTACAAAACAAAATTCGAAGTTTTAAGAAGTCCACAGCCTATTTCTTGCGCGCAGATATACAAGCGCGCGGCGGGGCGCTTGGTCAACGGTACCATAAGATATAAGATTATAGAATTTGTAACTGTTTTTGGCGCGTTTTCGGAAGTACTTATTTGAGAGTGCAATTTGGAGAGTGCAAGCAAAGTGTGAAATTCGAAGAAGCAGGAAATCGGAGCCTCAGTTTTAAACTTGTTGTTACACTTTTCTTTTTTACTTTTCAATACCGAAAACTTTAAACGCGTTTTTCTCGAAACCAGTTTTTGGCAATTGGCGGGAAAGATTACTCAAAAACTATTCGATCAATCAAGTTGTCCCTGTGTATACATGTAGTTTAATAATATAAATTGTCGATGAACCTATAAAGTTAGTAAAATAATTAATTTAAACAATTTTTATTGCATAAATAAGGTGACATTTTGTGGGTCAAAATCGCAATTTTTTTTTAAAGTGTTGCCATTTTTTCAATTTTTACCTTTTTACTTATTTTTTAGGTTCATCGACTAGATAATTTCATAGAAAAGAAAAACTTTTTTTTTTTTTTGGTTTTAAACGAGTGCAAAAGACGCTACAACTCCCGCCAATTCACAACTCCAGTGACGAGGCTGCGTCAACATTTGTTTATAGTGGCTCTATAATCAATTATTTTTAAACAAAAAAAATTTTTGTTTACTTTTTAATATATGTTTTAAAACACCAAAAAGTTTTAAAAAGATCCGTTGCATTGTTTCTTCAAAAAAAAATTCCTAAAAATCACTTTTGTTTTAGCGATTCATACGAGGCTCCCCCTTTAAGAAAAACAGAATGTTACATTAGTGATATGTATCAAGAGTAATACATACGCCATATTACCATTTAAGAGAAATGTTATAAGTTATATACATAATTATAGAAATATTACTTTGTTCTCTAAATGTGCTCTTGGAGTAATATTACAGATACATATTGGTTTGCTGGGAAGATAAAAAAATTAATTCTAATTCAGTCAATCAATGGCGCATATATAGAAATAATTAATTGTAATTCTTTAATAATTACCCAGTAAACGCAAAATAACAGTAACGTAACATTGATGTTATAATTTCCCACTCAACAATATAATCGTTACGTACAAGGCATGTTGTATTGCTGTTACATTGTTGAGTGGGAAATTATAACATTGACGTTATTTTACTGTTAGCTTGTGTTTACTGAGTATATATATGAAAAAACAATTAGTAATTATTTTCTTAAACTGAAATTTTCAGAAGATTGTTTGAAGAAAATAGAGAAATTAATTAAAACTTATTATCCCATCTGTAAGGCGTGGAGTTTTAATCTTGCATTTGTCGCAGCTAGTCATCCTGATGATGTAAAGGTGAAAGAAATAATTAAAGATAAACAAATCTTTATTATTATATTATAATTTAATTTAATATTATTTTCTTTCTATTATTAATTTTTATAATATTGTATATGTTAGTATTTGTCATTCAAACGATATAAAGATAGAAGAATATTGAGATATATATATTCTGAACAACTCTCATTTGTATTAGACGATAAACGTACAATTCCAAATGCAGACTGTAAATATCGAATTTTGTTATTCAATATTTATAAAACTCTAATATAATAATGAGAAATACATGCAGAGTGATTCTCATAAACGTACTCATTCTCTCAATATCTCGAAAAGAACGCATCATAAGTCCTTTCCGAGATATTCAATAAATACGTTTATGAGAATCACCCTGCATGTATTTCTCATTATTATATTAGAGTTTTATAAATGTTAAATAAAACGAAATTCGATATTTACAGTTTGTATTTGGAATTGTACGTTTACCGTCTAATACAAATGAGAGTTGTTCAGAAAATAATTAACTTTATTTAATATTTTCTTAAACATAATTTTGTAAAAACAATTACACTTGTAACAAGATGACACATAAATTACACTCCTTTTCTGCGGATTTTTTTATATTATTTATCTATAATTTTTTATATGATTGTAGACAATATTAAACATTCCGACAGAACATGTTCGGAAAGGGTTTATTTACTCATTTATTTGTCCTTGGTTGGGCACTGGCCTATTCACTAGTGAAGGTAACATAATAGATCTAACATAATTCTCATTTCTAATATGTACGATATTTCGAATTGGAAATATATAAAAACTATACTTTTTAATTTTTATAAATGTCTACAAATACTCAAACTCGATTGTCCTGATATTGTCCTTTCACGTATGTTCAGTCTATAGTCTATCCTGAGTAATGTTAATAAACAAAATAAGTTTCAAGAATTACACGTAATTTTCAAACGCCATAAAGGTTTTTACATATTTGTCAATAAGTAGTACAGAATTTACAGTTCTTTGTTAGTAAAATTATTTATCTTGATGTATAAATTTGAATAACTTAATTTATAAGGCAGGTATTACGACAAATACAATATTAGTGATTTAGAGTATTATTACATAAAAACCGGATACTATTTTATCTGTATTACAGCAACAAAATGGCGTAAAAGACGAAAGATGCTAACGCCAGCATTTCATTTTGATATCTTAAAACAGTTTGTTGATGTACTGATCGAGGAGAGTAATGACTTGACACAACGTTTGAATGACAACGAAGGATTGATTGTTGATGATTTAATTTCTTTTATTAATCATCATACGTTGAATGCAATATGCGGTACGTTCGTAATTTACAAAAACTTTTTTCTCTTTATTGACATTTAATTGATTAAATATTTATTATAATTATAATAATTTTTTATTAATTATACTTAATATTTGAGCACTGATAAACTTCTACATATCTTTAAACAACAATGTGTTAGATTGTAATATTTAATTGAAAGATTATCTCCATTAATTATAGATTATTTCCTTTTATAATATTAAATTGTTATGATTAAAATAAAAATCTTAACAAATATTTATGTACAACTTATATACAATTTATATACCTAACTTTAATCAATAATTTATAGAAACCGCTATGGGAACTTCTCTGAAAGATATGGACAAAAATCAGGTAAAAGAGTATCGTCAAGCAATTCATGAAATCAGTAAAATAATTTTAACTAGGTAACTATGCAATACAACTTAACAATATATGTATATGTGTATAACTAATTGCATAAACACGTTTAAGTATATTCCACATATTTTAGATGTTTGAATATAAAAAAATGTAAAGTTTTGATTATAGTGTTCCACAAAAGTATTATGATGTAACTTATAGAATCATTTAAAGTCGCACGCAGACTTTAAATATAATGCTATTATTTTTTTATATAATATTACATATATTTGTGCACATAGAATGATAAAACCGTGGCTTTATCCTGATGTGACATTTGCGCTTTCATCACTGGGTCGAAAGCAAGCTAAGAATTTAAAAATATTGCATGGATTCACCGAAAAAGTGAGTGAGAATTGCGTGTTATTTAAAATTGTGCAGAATTTTGGTGTAAATAAAGATATAATAATATTTAAATAAAATTATTAACAATCTAATATGTTAGCAGTACATTTAGCAGCATTTAGCAATAAGTGATGAACGAATTTTCCTTAGGTTATTGCAGAAAGGAAACAATATCATAAAAACACTGATGGGCGATATTTGAAGCAGTTTGAAAATGGTTTACTAAGCCTTGATGAAGAAATAATAGGAGGTACATGCTTACAGACACATATAGACACACACACACATAAACACTTATGTGTATGTCACGGACAAAGTGATATTTACATAAACAAATATTTATCACTCTGCCCGACTAGTCTCGGGCATTATGCATAATGCCTCTCATTTATCACTTTCGCCATTACATATATACAGATATAAATGTGTATGTGTTTGTACGTCGTATATGCACACGCGTGCGTATTAAATGTGAAAGTTTCTATTATCATTATTTATATACACATATATTTATATATATTGGGTTGATCCAAAAATTCTCCTTTAGAGTTTACTTTTTATTTTTATTGAAAATTCACAAGACCTTTCTGATCAACTCTGATCAAGAAATTAATATCATACATTAAATACAAAATATTTTTATCCTTCTCAGTACGAAGAAAGCGACTAGCTATGTTGGATCTTTTGATAGCGATGTCTGACAATGACAAGATGAGTGATTTAGACATCAGAGAAGAAGTTGATACCTTCATGTTTGCGGTAGATATCTGAAATTACTTATATTTATTAAATAATACCATAACAAATATATTTGTAAAAAAATTTGTGAAGAGTTCAAAATACATTATGTAAAATCAAATTGCTTCATATAAAAATGTTCATTTATATGAGCTATTCCATAAAATAATTATTCTTACTTTAATGTGATACAATCAACAACAATAATATTTTTCTGATTAATAATTGTTAATAAAATTGAAAAGCAATTATTAATTTTTCAATATATTCGAGTTTCGTTTTATACGGGTACAATGTGTCCAAAAATTATATAAAAAAAAAAACTTTTTAAATTTGACAATATTAAAAATATTTTAACTTGCTTTTTATTTTTGCGAAGTCTTTTTATACATACACGAGGGATTCAGAGGAAAAGTGGATCAAATCCGATATTATTAATTGTTAGAAAATTAGTTCTACAATTAAAGTTGTTCTAATTGTGTGTGTACAGCAACATGTACACTGTTTTTTATAGTTCCTTTTAATTTTAATTTGAACATTTGTACTTTTAAATAATTCAGTAAAACCTGTTCAGATTTTTTTTTATACATGAATTTAAAAAAGGATTCTACTTTTCCTCCGAACTCTTCATATGCAGTCTATGTGTAACGCAAAAAAATAAATAAAATATATTTTTCCCATTACAGGGTCACGATACAACATCAATATCTATATGCTTCACGATTTTGCTATTAGCTGAGCATAAGAATATTCAGGTATATCATAATTATATTGATTTTCAAACACACAGTAAATACTTCATTGATTATATTAATTAAATATATAATTAGTTAAATTTAATATTGTTTGTGTTTTCTGATAATATTAGAACAAATTACTGTAATAAATCCAAAAAGATATAAAGTAATCTGCTTAAATTTATAATTAAATAAAATTGTTATGTATATAAATATGAAAGGATATATATATGTGTGTTCTGTATTCTGTGTGTGTCGCATAGATAATTCAATTAAAAGTGACACAAATACAAATCAAATAAAACGTGTGAAAATTTGTTCAATAATGTAGGATCGTGTGAGAAGTGAAATTAATGCAGTTATGCAAGAGAACAATGGAAAACTTACTGCAACAGCATTAAATAATATGCCATATTTGGAAAGATGTTTGAAGGAATCGTTGAGATTGTATCCTAGCGCTCCTTTTATACTTCGAGTTCCGTGCAAAGATATAAAATTACGTGAGTAATTGATAAAATATATATTTTATATATATTTTTACAAAACTTCAGAAAAGATGTTATATTAATTGATATTGTATTGATAAACTGACTAGTTCATAATTTAATATTAATTTTTTTCTAACAAAAATATTTCAAGAAAATAGTAAATTATTGTATGAAAAAGCTTTTACTTAAGTGAAATAATTTATATAAAAATATTCACTTTACAATTTGAATAATTTTTAATTATTCTAATAAATTGTGTTTTGTGATATTTTCAGAATCATATATTGTGCCTTCTGGAACAATAATACTTATTCCTATTAAAATGATTCACAGAAATCCTGATTTCTGGCCAAATCCAGAAATTTTTGATCCTGACAGATTTTGTCCTGAAAATATTCAAAATCGTCATCCGTTTTCTTATTTACCGTTTAGTGCAGGATCGCGAAATTGTATAGGTAATATTTACAATATTAAATTCTTAATATTCTATTTATTATTAGTATGTAAATCATTTCTAATTTGTTGTAATTTTTATGGTTAATGATAGGTCAGCGATTCGCCATTATGGAGTTGAAGATCATAATGGCTTCTTTAATACATAACTTTTATTTGGAACCCATTGATTATTTAAAAGATCTTCAATTTGCATTGGACATAGTAAATCGAGTTGCTCGTCCAATCCGTGCAAAATTCATTCCAATCAAGGTTTGAATGTTATAGAGAATAATTCTGCTTGTAAGTCTTCGAATGTTTATAATTTTTTAATAAAGTATTTTTGGATATAAGTTTATAAGAATTTTTTTTATCTACTCCATCTCATTAATACATTGTATAAATTTAGTTTCAATCTTTGCGGACATTCTGTATACTAAAAAAGGATTTGTAAAGATTAGCAAAGACCTCTAGCAAGATTTGAATATAGTGGCATAATGTTTAAATTTTTCGCCTTTCTACATTGATAACTCTACCACATACTAAAAATAATAAATATAAGGACGTCTAAAAACGTCCTCAAAACGTTCTAAATAAGACATCTTTAGAATGTCCTAAAAACGTTCTATAAAAATACGTGTTTTTTTAATTTCTTTAACAATTGGTATTTTAAATTTTGCAATAAAAAACTTTCCAAAAATTTTGAAAGTCAAAACGCGCACAAAGTTGCCTCATAAAACCAGTGTTAGGCTTGGTGGAAAGGAGACGCAAAATATACATCCGCTCGCTTCTACAAACTGAAAGCCGAGCGCACACGAACATGTGACGTCAGCAGGTCAGCGATTGTGTGTGTACGAAGCTCTCCGGGGAAAACTGACAGCTCCGTCTTGAACACTTTGGGATTTGAAATGTATAGAAATAGAATTTAAAGTTGTACATTCTAAAACTTACCAATTCTGATATTTTTGATTTACTTATCACACACTCATCTTCTGATAAATCCTTGTAATCAGAATTTTTATCTGTTACTTGTTTACTGCCTCTAGTATTGTAGGCAACTTTGGGAATGTTAATTTGTGTCTTAACTTTAAGTTTCTGTTTCAAGTCTTGCTTCTCTATTCTTTTATCTTTATCATCCTAAAAAACAATTTAACGATTATACTTAATTTTTAGCTATAATGTATCAGTAATCGAATAAAAAAATAAATTATTGTATAATTATACAAATATATCAAATTATTTATTACAAATGCTGTGTGAAATCCTCTTGTCTTTATTTTTTTATGTTTCTCTGTTGAAAGGCACTTAGAAAAAGATTTTCGTTTGCCCTGTATAATTTTTAGTTCTTGTCTTAATGCTTCAACATTTTCTGGAACATATACAGAATGTCCGATACTTACTGAATCACCTCTCGGGTGCAGGTAGAGCGGGTTAAACCGAGTAGAAAAATTCTGTACCGTTTTGCGATTTTCGTAATAATTAATGAAAAATTAATTAAAAAAGATCGGTCAATTTGCGCAAGTCTAAGCGCGCGAGGCTTTTTCCCGCCGATTTGTTGTCAAAATTGTCAGCAGATTTTGTTACATTTGTGCTGGCATTGTGATAATATTATCGGATAAAACAAATATATTTTAATTCCGCCACCCAGGTAAAAATCTGGTCTAGGAGAAAGCCTGGCCCTGGATATTTTTCCCCAAGTATAGCTTGGATATGTCCGGAAAATCTAGCTTGGACCCATATGTAATGGGGGACGGCGGGCATGGACGGATCCATTATTTAAAATGTACCCAGGCCCAGGCGTTGTTTCTACGGGTTTTCCTAGAAATTATACTGGAATCCCGCCTAGGGCCCTTAATTTTTACTCGGGTTTTCTCCTGGATTGTTCGATATTGTATTTTGCGGATGACGTTCCTATAAACATTTTTGTAGATTTGGGTAAAAGTGGCATTAATCTAGGGATAGACATTCTCATTTACAGCACTATTAGTAGCTTCATTACTGTTAGATCGCGAATATTTGTTTTTTATCAAGTCACTTTCGTCACACGTGTCACTTTCAGTTTCGATGTTCGCTATTTTTGTGTAGTATTATACTTGATTTATAATTGTCTTCTTAGAATTAGTGCTTTTATTATGCGGCGGCAGCGGTTTTGATCATGCGGTGAAATATCATACGCTGGCCTAGTGCCTACTGACCTAGTGAAACCTTAGACCTGCGATTACTATTCCTTGAAAGGAAATGCAACAGTCGAACGAGTCATCTTATCATCGGCATATTATAAAGAATTACATTATTGTAAACTAACGGTGGATATTGATACGATTGTTAGCTAGCGGCGAATAGCTATTATAATAAGATTTAGCGGCATCTTTGATGTAAAGGTATATAAACCGGGATCCCGACGAAATCGAGCAGTCGAGAAAAAGATCCTGACACTACGAAAGATTAAAGTTGTATATTCTGTTATTTCTATTAATATTATGCGCACTTTCGACCTCGCACACCCAGAGGAGAAAGAAAGGAGCTGATTATATCTCTTCAGAGAATTAAAGAGAGAATTTGTATAAAACCACACATTTATTAGTACAGAGATTTGAGCGAGCCAGAAAGCAAGGTACAAAGAGCAATCGCTAAGGGGCGAGACAAAAGAAGCAAGGCTTAAAGAAGAAAATAAGTGTCACTGTAGCGCCGCACTAACGCGAGTTTTAAAAACAATACATAACAAGTATAACTAACTTTCTAACATATTCTATAAAGTTTGAGTCTTTAGTGTTTATTTATTCTCGCACTCACTACAGTAGAGTAGCGCTACCGTATTTAGGCTACTGCTACAGTTTTATTAAAAGCGGGATTGATTTAGTTCAGTCCCTACAGAAGAGAAGCGCTACCGCACTTAGGCTTCTATATTTGTTTCTAATTTTGTCCTCGCCCGATATTTTCGTTTCCTCAACAGTAGACGAGAAGCCGCGAATATGCGATCACACATTTTGTACGTTTCAAACCGTTTTTTCTGTTATTTCGAACCGTAACTCTTTGATATGCTCTAAGGTGTTACTATTTTGAGCCGTAATATATTTAACAAACGTTAACATAACTTGAAAGTTCAGAATAAAAATACTGGTTTTTCTCTGATCGGACCCGGCCAGATCCAGGAAAAAATACACAAAGATATTTTTTAACCAAAACCTGGGAAAAATCGTGGAAAATTTATAGCAAAAGGCCAGGACCCGTCTGGATTTTCTAAGCTAATATTTCCCATGCGGGTCCCGTATACAGGGTGTCCCGTAAAGACCGTAACAACGCTTAGGGGTATATTTCTAAGATAATTCTGAGCAAAAAATCTTAATACCAAAATACTCAGGGTGTAATGGTTTTTGAATTAGAAGCATTTAAAGTTAGCGAATAAGATAGCCTGAAATTTGCGCGCTCAGGTGTGTACAACGTACAGTGATAAAAGCGAAATTGATTATCACTCCCTTGTTGTCAGTATTAATATTTGGAAAATAAATTTGCTAATACATATTAACATAAATATTGTTTACGCAATTAAGATTTTGTTGAAAATATTATAAAGAAAAAAATAGTATGATACACATAACCCAAGCTGTCAAAAATTACATTTTTTTGACATTTCTTTGACATTTCTTTTTATCTTACAGATATTTGTACAGAATATTGTGATATGTTACTCATTATTTGTACAGAATATTGTGATATGTTACTCATTTATAAAGAAGAAGTGCTACGTATATGTTACTCATTATTTGTACAGAATATTGTGATATGTTACTCATTTAGGAAGAAGAAGTGCTACGTAATGTAGAAGAAAATCCTACAATGAGTATTCGTGAAATTAGTTGTCAAGTTGAAATGTCAAAAACAATGGTTCATAAAATATTAAGAGAAAATGAAATGCATGCGTTTCATTACTCAAAGGAACATTTATTACCTCAAAATTATGCGCAAAGAGTCTTTACATATTCAATATTATTTAATTATTTTTAACTGTTATTAAAATAAAATATTGTGAAACTATTTCAATTATTTAATAATTTTATTGTACAAATATCTGTAAGATAAAAAGAAATGTCAAAGAAATGTAATTTTTGACAGCTTGCGTTTTGTGTATCATAATATTTTTTTCTTTATAATATTTTCAACAAAATCTTAATTGCGTAAACAATATTTATGTTAATATGTATTAGCAAATTTATTTTTCAAATATTAATACTGACAACAGGGGAGCGATAGTCAATTTCGCTTTTATCACTGTACGTTGTACACACCTGAGCGCGCAAATTTCAGGCTATCTTATTCGCTAACTTTAAATGCTTCTAATTCAAAAACCATTACACCCTGAGTATTAAGTTTTAGCATAATCAGCAATTCCAGACGCATATAAAATGCCTTTTGCAATCTCGAAGAACTCGTTTTTTATTTCTCTCTCTTCGTTAGTAGCTGTTCGAGCCGTCTGGCAAATCGTCGATTTGCATAATATTTCCATTTATCTCGAAACTCGGCGTACTGATTACATTGCGGTCTGATAACGATACGTATGTACATAATTCAAAGAATTGTTGAACGTCTTTCATTAAACAAACAAGCGGGTAAAAAATGCTGAGCGGTTTCTAAAGCCACATTAAAGATGTTTCGGTACCAAGCGTCAAATTGTAGCATTGAAGCTCTCATTATTAATCTGCGATTTATCTCCTACGCATCGCTGTAAAAGATTATCTTTTGATAGATCTGCATAAATTGACTTTAAAACGTGCAACAAATTCTGCAGAAAGCGGCAGGTCGTGAACAAATGTATCTTATAATCCTGTAGTCTCTGCGCATCGATATCTGCACCAACTTTCGGCGCCGGCAGGACATAATTCGTGCTGTGCATTTTCGTCAGTTGAGCATAAATGCTTAAATATAGCATTTTTCATTTTGAACACTGTCGCAGTGTCTTCTAACTACTAGTCTATAATAATTTGAAAGATTATTAATTAAATTCATTGTTAGTACTCCTCTCTTGAATTTTTCTGTTTTTTTTTTTTTTTTTTTTTTAAATTGAGTAAGTAAATACGCTTTAGACACGTTGCTATGTGTTTAGAACTCGTTTCAGTATTGAAAAATCTGCCTAGTTTGCCTAAAAGTAGACGTCAATATTTCAAGCCGATAAAACTTGTATAATATGTAAAATATTTACATTAACACTATATTAAAAACTAATGGAATGACAAACTAGAAAAACATGTGCATTAAAAAAAAAACACATCCGAGGAGTTAAAGGATATTCTATAATTTCATATCTTCCTTTAAATGATTTAGGAACTTGTGTTATACCAGAATACATGCACTCTGTACTTCTTGGATCAGGAAAGCAATTCATAATTATTTTATTAAATAAAAAAAGACCTTAAAATATAAAAAAATTTAGTGAAGAAATAAATACTTTCTTGTTGAATATTCGACTTCTTCAATCATTTGGTAGAATGCCACGACGTATAACAGATTATTTGCATTTTAAAGCTTCAGAATTTTATAATTATATATTATTTTATTCTCTTCCAGCATTAATTAATTATTTGCCAGATAAATATTTTCAACATTGGCTTCATTAGCTCTGTTTAATTTATTTAAAACCAAGATTACAATACAAGATATTGAACAAGCAGAAAAATTATTTACATTATATGTAAAACAAATTGATGAACTTTACAGTGATCGAGAATTATCATATAATGTTCGTCAGCTATTACATCTTCCGTTAAGTATTCGACGGTGGGGTCCTTTATGAACTACATCTGCTTTTCCATTTTAAAATTTCAATGGTTTTCTTGCCAATTGTGTTCATGACAATAAGCACTTAGGTCAAGAACTCATTAACAATTTAACAATTGCTCGAGGTATAAAAATTTTAAACGATTGTGTGTCTAAACACAATACAAAAATGATATCTTGCGAAACAAAAAGTTATAAATTACTAAATATGGTTAAGAATGTTAATTTGAATGATGTTAAGCACCAAATATTAATATCTGAAAATTTGAATTTACAAGATGTATGTTTTTATGCTCGAGTAAAAATTAATAATGAAATATATACATCAAAAGCATATAAAATTACAAAAACAAATAATTACACAGTGCAGATAAATATAAACTCTCAATCTACTGTTTATGGATCAATTCAATTCTATTTTGAAAGACAAAATAAACTGTATTTTGTATTACATTGCTTTATTGTTGACTATACAAAAATGTTTTATCGTGGAGAACGAAATCACAAGTAAAACATATAATTCCTATAATTGAAAGTAATAAATATAAATTAATCAAACTAAAAGATATTAATTGTATGTTTCCACTTATAAGAATTGATAATTATATTTGTAAACAACCAAACTTATTAAAGAAAATTATGTAAATATAAGTACTCTTTTTTTAAAATATACCTTCCTTTATAAAATATTGTATTTTTTAATTAAATAATGTATTTTTATTTAAAAAAATTAATTTATAATATATTACGTTTATATGATATATATTTATATAAAGATAAACAGATATATGATCTGATATGACCTTATATTTGGCCACAAATATTTTCATATTAATCATACATAACTATACCTATATATTTATATGTGATCCATAAAAGGTTATATTATTCGTCATGTTTGCTTATATATGGTGCAAATTTGGTCAAATATAATGATATATAACAGAGCTCGGAATTATTTCATCTTTTCGGCCGATTCTCGTGGTATACGCCTCCTTTCCTCTTCTTACCGCATGCGCGGCAGCCGCTAGGCTCAAGTAAGGAGAGAAAAGAAGGCATATACCACGAGAATCGGCCGAAAAGATGAAATAATTCCGAGCTCTGATATATAATCATACTCTGCTAGATCTGTTTTTATATATAATAAGATAGAACATCTCATCTGATCATATACAGTTTAATAGCATTTTTATGTAGCCAATATATATATATATATATCATTATATCTGATATTAAATATAATCATATATCAGCTAAAAATAATATATGATCATATAAAATTACATATGTTATCAGATCTTTTCATAACTAAATATATATATTTACATGTCATCATATTAAACCATTTTTTCTCGGGAATGCTTACTTAGCGATAATCAGACCGATTTGGACTTACGCAATCCAGATCTGGTGATGCACGAAGAATACAAACAGAATGATTTTACATCGTGTGCAAAATAAGGTCATTCGTATTATCACTGATACAAGATGGAACCAACGTAATGGGAACTTACATGCGAATTTAAGCCAACCATCTGTTGATGAAATCATTAAGAAATTTGCAACATCACGCGAGAGTAGGTTGCGCAAACATATCAACGAAGAAGCCACACAACTACTATGTATAGACTCGAGACGCCTAAAGAGAAACAAACCACATAATCTGACCTTGTAAAGCAAGTACAAGGCCTGACCGTAGGTCATGTAAAACATCGGGGCCCAGATAATGATCTGGGATCCGACATACGTCAATATAACCTTTGCCATCAGTATTGCTTATTTAAACAGAGGTTTAAGATTGCAATAACCATAATAATTATAAAAAAAAATTGATTTATTTACTTTTCTTTTTTACTTTACTTTTTACTTTTTTACTTTTATTTTACTTTTCTTAATTACTTTCTATATACATATCTATTTTGTCTTATATATTATATTGCAGTCTTGCAATAGAATTTCCCAACATTTTTTATGCTTAAAGATCAAGAAAAACAATGCAGAATTGCTTTTTTACAAATTCGACAACCTTACTCCGACAGATGACATTGGCATTTTATTAATAAATTACACCATTTTTTTCGAGTAGTGTGTAATTTATTAATGAAATGCCATCTGCCGGAGTAAGACATAATAAAAGTCTCAATGAATTAATAATATGCACAGTAGAGCAGTTAAAATGTGATTATTTGTGACAAAATGTGTTTTTAAAATTAATTGTGAGATTTATTGATTTTTGTATTTGTGGGAGAATAATATTTTGCACATCGGACGTACGTCGATCCGAGCCGTATTAGAGGCGAGTCGACGGTTTATGTTGTTCTGACTATGTGTATTGTTTAATTTATGTGTGTATTATTCAACGAGGTCAGCGATGTTTTGAGGAGCGATGCTTTCGACCGACGATGACGATCTCGTTTTAAAGAGAGTCCGCGACCGTTGACGAGAGAACAATTCTGATCTTCTGTATCTTATAATTTTTACTTTAATAAATCTACTGGTTTTAAATAAAATAAATTAGTTAATAACCAACCAGAAATCCTACATATTCTAGATTACAACATTTTTATACAATTTAAAAGTTATTTTTTAATTTTAATAACCATTACTCCAACACAAGTATAAAAACATAACATTGAAGAAGCTGAGAATCTACAACAAAATTTTTCCAAATATTAATAAAAATTATTTTTGAGTGTTTTAGTAGTTCTAATAGTTCTGGATACCCGAAAAAAAATATATGATTATATAAAATTGCATATGTTATCAGATCTTTTTATAACTAATTATATATATTTACATCTGACCATATTATACCATTTTTTTCTCGGGTAATACTTAAGAGTTATTACTCTATTTATAAAGAAAATTTTTATTATATACCAAAGCGATCCGATCAATAGTTAAAAAGATGCAAAAAAATTTTAATACAAAGGAATTATTTAAAAACGTGTTTTCTTAATTGCCGGTCTGTTTGCTTTAATATTTTGAAAATTTGAAATTTAAATTAATTGCAGTTTACAGGGGAGGGGGGGGAGAGCAATTGCATCTTATTTTTTCCTATAAGTGCCCTGGTAGAAATTACCAGTTTAATGCCAAGACAGAAGTATAGGCCTCATTTGTTTGCCAAGACGTAGCCTATCTAAAAAAATTTAGAAGGGCTATAGTATGATCCAGAATGATATTTAGTCTTGGCGCTATGTTTAATCAGTAGCGTTCGCCAGTCTTTGCTGCCAGGAAAAAAAAGTTTGGGCCTTACTTGTTTACCAAATCATAGCCTATCTAAGAAAATTAGAAGGGATAGAAAGATAGATAGTGCTAATCCACAGTCTCAGTCGCCCCAGTATTGCGGTGAATCTGTGGCACTGGCACAATCATTTATGACGATTTCGTGTGTGGCCTCGACTAATTCGCCAGTATCACGCTCAAGTTGGTGAGTGACGAGCTAATCAAGGCCATAATAAAGTCCAGAGTGACTTTTCTACCAGGGTGGGGAAGATACTATAAAACCGCGAGAATGCTTCAGTAGTTTCAGTTGATCTTATATATACTGTTATGTTGCTACGCGAAAGAATAAAAAAGTATTTTTAATTATAATTTATTTATTCAAACAAATTAAGTAACAAAAAAAATGTAAAGAATAAATTTAATATATTAGGTCCTTGAATAAGTTCTCGCTGTTTCTTAAAAGATGGCGTAGCGGCACTCTGTGCATGGAATTTCGTACGGAAACGCATCAGCTAAGTAGTACTATATGTAACCTCAAATTCTAGTAGATACAGTTTACCACAGTGTCAACCACGCGTGTTTAATTACCTATTGCGAAAATGTCTACTTTTGTGCCAAATAAAGTGTTTTTGCGGGGAATTTTATTGCACTGCTTTATTCAAAAGAAATCTGCAGCTGAAGCACACAGAATTCTTGTTGAAACATATGGTGACAATGCTCTGTCGAATACGACATGCAGAGACTGGTTTAGGCGCTTTAAAAATAATGACTTTGACCTTGAAGATAAAGAACGTTCTGGAGCACCGACAAAGTTTGAAGACGAAGAAACCTAATGAAACTATCACGGGAGCTCGCTATCGACTTCAGATGATGCGTTTGAGTCGAGCTCTAAAAGAAAAGCGGCCACTATACGGGCAGAGACACGACAAAGTCATTTTGTTACATGACAATGCTCGGCCACATGTGGCAAAACCAGTCAAAACTTACCTGGAAACGCTTCAATGGGAAGTTCTACCTCACCCGCCGTATTCACCGGACATAGCCCCCTCGGATTACCACTTGTTTCGGTCGATGGCGCATGGTTTGAGCGAGCAGCGCTTCCATTCTTTCGAAGAAACCGAAAAATGGGTCGATTCATGGATTGCGTCAAAAGATGAATCGTTTTTTCGACGGGGGATTCAATTACTGCCAGAAAGATGGGAGAAAGTGGTCTCTAATGATGGACAATACTTTGAGTAAAGTTATTGTAAGCCTTATATTTTAAATTAATGTTTTTTTTTAACAAAAAAAACAGCGAGAACTTATTCAAGGTCCTAATAATATTAAAATAATAAAAAGCCAAAAATCCAATGCTTTCATTGTACCGTTTATTAAATCAATTTCAAGCAATTTCTGATTTATCTTTTTTAAATATTACATAACTCGTATTCAGGACATTCAGGACCAAGCCAGAAAATAGAAGAAAAGTTAAGAAGATTTCAATTTATTCAACAAAAAAATGATTATTACTTTAATGCTATTATGCATTTTTTTTATATTATTGTGCTATTATCTTATTCATCATGGAAGATTTTGGCAACTCATCGATCAAATACCAGGACCACCAACATTCTTATTAATTGGCAATACTCTTATGTGGTGCTCCAGTTTATTAGGCAAGTAAAATTATGTACATTTACAAATTAATAAATAGCATTTACAAAAAAGTATTTATTAGTAAAAGTATTGTTACGTACAAGGCATGTTGTATTGCAGTTACATTGTTGAGTAAGAAATTATAACATTGACGTTATATTACTGTTAGCTTATGTTTACTGGGTATATATATAAAAAAACAATTAGTAACTAAATAATAATACTGTATTTGTCGTAATACTTGCCTTATAAATTAAGTTTATTGAAATCTATACATAAGGATAAATAATTTTACTAACAAAGAACTGTAAATTCTGTACCTCTTATTGATAAATATGTGAAAATCCTTATGGCGTTTGAAAATTACGTGTAATTCTTGAAACTTATTTTGTTTATTAACATGACTCAGGATAGACTATAGACTGAACATACGTGAAAGGACAATATCAGGACAATCGAGTCTGAGTATTTGTAGACATTTATAAAAATTAAAAAGTATAGTTTTTATATATTTCCAATTCGAAATATCGTACATATTAAAAATGAGAATTATGTTAGATCTATTACGTTACCTTCACTAGTGAACAGGCCTGTCCCAACCAAGGATAAATAAATGTGTATATAAATCTTTTTCAAACATGTTCTGTCGGAATGTTTAATATTGTCTACAATCATATAAAAAATTATAGATAAATAATATAAAAAAATCCGCAAAAAGGGAGTGTAATTCATGTGTCATTTTGCTACAAGTGTAATTGTTTCTACAAAAATATGTCTAAGAAAATATTAAATAAAGTTAATTATTTTTTGAACAACTCTCTTTTGTATTAGACGGTAAACGTACAATTCCAAATACAAACTGTAAATATCGAATTATGTTATTTAACATTTATAAAACTCTAATATAATAATGAGAAATACATGCAGGGTGATTCTCATAAACGTACTTGTCATACATTATCATACATTAAATACAAAATATTTATATCCTTTTCAGTACGAAAAAAGCGGCTAGCTGTGTTGGATCTTCTGATAGCAATGTCTGACAATAACAAGATGAGTGATTTAGATATCAGAGAAGAAGTTGATACTTTATGTTTGCGGTAGATATCTGAAATTATTTATATTTATTAAATAATACCATAACAAATATATTTACAAAAAAATTTGTAAAGAGTTCAAAATACATGTAAAATCAAATTGCTTCATATAAAAGTGCTCATTTATATGAGCTATTCCATAAAATAATTATTCTTACTTTAATGTGATACAATAAACAACAATAATATTTTTTTGATTAATAGTCGTTAATAAAATTGAAATACAATTGTTAATTTTTTAATATATTCAAGTTCTGTTTTATACGGATACAAAGTGTTCAAAAATTATATAAAAAGAAAACTTTACAAATTTGACAATATTAAAAATATTTTAACTTGCTTTTTATTTCTGCAAAGTCTTTTTATACATACACGAGGAATTCAGAGGAAAAGTGGATCAAATCCGATATTATTAATTGTTAGAAAATTAGTTCTAAAATTAAAGTTGTTCTAATTGTGTGTACAGCAACATGTACACTGTTTTTCATAGTTTTTTTCAATTTTAATTTAAACATTTGCACTTTTAAATTATTCAGTAAAACCTGTTCAGATTTTTTTTAATTTATACATAAATTTAAAAAAGGATTCCACTTTTCTCTTCATATGTAGTCTATGTATAACGCAAAGGAATGAATAAAATATATTTTTCCCATTACAGGGTCACGATACAACGACAATATTTATATGCTTCACGATATTGCTATTAGCTGAGTATAAGAATATTCAGATATATCATAATTATATTGATTTTCAAACACATAGTAAATACTTCATTGATTATATTAATTAAATATATAATTAGTTAAATTTAATATTGTTTGTGTTTTTTGATAATATTAGAACAAATAGTTAAAATTACTGTAATAAATCAAAAAAGATATTAAGTAATCTGTTTAAATTTATAATTAAATAAAATTATTATGTATATAAATATGAAAGGATATATATATATATGTTTTGTATTCTGTGTGCGTCGCATAGATAATTCAATTAAAAGTGACACAAATACAAATCAAATAAAACGTGTGAAAATTTGTTTAATAATGTAGGATCGTGTCAGAAGTGAAATTAATGCAGTCATGCAAGAGAACAATGGAAAACTTATTACAACAGCATTAAATAGTATGTCATATTTGTAAAGATGTTTGAAGGAATCGTTAAGATTGTATCCTAGCACTCCTTATATAGTTCAAGTCTCGTGCAAAAATATAAAATTACGTGAGTAATTAATAAAAAATGTTTTATATATATTTTTACAAAACTACAAAAAAAATGTTATATTGATTGATATTATATTGATAAACTGACTAGTTCATAATTTAATATTAATTTTTTTCCAACGAAAATATTTCAAGAAAATAGTAAGTTATTGTATGAAAAAGCTTTTACTTAAATGAAATAATTTATATAAAAATATTCATTGTTACAATTTGAATAATTTTTAATTATCCTAATAAATTGTGTTTTGTGACATTTTCAGAATCATATATTTTGCCATCTGGAACAATAATACTTATTCCTATTAAAATGATTCACAGTTGAGATCATGGCGTTTTCAAAACACTGGTTACAAACTTTTTTGTGATAGTAACTTCTTGAGTTATGAGTTCTTAAAGTTTAAGTACCGCTGACATTAGTATTACTCAAGATGTACTTAAACTTGATTGCAATGAATTTTGCACGGATTGGACGAGCAACTCGATTTACTGTGTCTAGTGCGAATTGAAGATCTTTTAAATAATCAATAGGTTCCAAATAAAAGTTATGTATCAAAGAAGCTATTATGATCTTCAACTCCATCATGGCGAATCGCTGACCTATCATTAACCATAAAAATTAGAACATTAGAAATAATTTACATATTAGGAATTTAATATTGTAAATATTACCTATACAATTTCGCGATCCTGCACTAAACGGTAAATAGAAAAACGTATGACGATTTTGAATATTTTCAGGTAACAATCTGTCAGGATCAAAAACTTCTGGATTTGGCCAGAAATCCTGATTTCTGAATATTACCTATACAATTTCGCGATCCTGCACTAAACGGTAAATAGGAAAACGTATGACGATTTTGAATATTTTCAGGTAAAAATCTGTCAGGATCAAAAACTTCTGGATTTGGCCAGAAATTCTGGTTTCTGAATATTACCTATACAATTTTGTGATCCTGCACTAAACGGTAAATAGGAAAACGTATGACGAATTTCAATATTTTCAAATAAAAATCTGTCAGGATCAAAAACTTTTGGATTTGGCCAAAAATCTTGATTTCTGAATATTACCTATACAATTTCGTGATCCTGCACTAAACGGTAAATAGGAAAACGTATGACGATTTTGAGTATTTTTAGGTAAAAATCTGTCAGGATCAAAAACATCTGGATTTGGCCAGAAATCCTGATTTCTGAATCAGATTCTCGAGATTGACGCCTTCTTTTTTCTAGCATTGAATTGAATTTATAAATTGTTTGGTCAATGAACGTATTTTACAAATGTACGTAAGAATTAGACGAATTATATTTCGTTTTCCGACACAGATCCGATGGTAGACACATGGCCTTTAATGAGATCTCCAGGCCCTATATTGTGCATTGTTGCCACATATTTAATATTTTCATTAAAAGTTGGACCAAAAATAGTGGAAAAAAGGCCAGCTTTTCAACTTAATACAGCAATGATTTTATACAATGGGTTTCAAGTATTCTTTAGTATCTAATTAACATCTTTGGTAAGTATAATATTATGGTTCTACGTAAAATCTGTTAATGTTTAATATTATTAGATCAGATATTGTAAAAATTTTTAAAAAAGTGCCCTACCGCTGTTTGTATGTATTTTCTTTGTGACGAAGGTAAACGGTGGACATCATTACAGTAAAAAAAAAAAGAATCGAATGTTAACATCTAAGAACTGAAATCAATGAATTTTTTTACTACGCATCAAATTATTCTAGTTGATTTCTTTACATTCAGTTTTATTTATATTTAGATAATTACCTATGTCAAAACGTTAACTTCAATTAATTAATTTTTATCAAAATGTTGATTTTATAAATATATATTATTATATTCTCGAGTCATTTACACAATAATTATACTATCTAATACTTATTTTGAAGCTTTCACGATTCACATATCAAATGCTAAAGTAATATTTTTTGAAAATGAAATAATAGAAAGTGAACAAAGTACAATACATATTGTAACACGTTTTTCACTGTTTAATATTAAACATTAACAGATTTCACGTAGAACCATAATATTATACTTACCAAAGATGTTAATTAGATACTAAAGAATACTTGAAACCCATTGTATAAAATCATTGCTGTATTAAGTTGGAAAGCTGGTCTTTTTTCCACTATTTTTGGTCCAACTTTTAATGCGAATATTAGATATGTTACAACAATGCACAATATAGGGCCTGGAGATCTCATTAAAAACCACGTGTCTATTATCGGATCTGTGTCGGAAAACGAAATATAATTCGTCTAATTCTTACGAACATTTGTAAAATACGTTCATTGACCAAACAATTTTTAAATTCAATTCAATGTTAGAAAAAAAGAGGCGTCAATCTCGAGAATCTGATTCAGAAATCAGGATTTCTGGCCAAATCCAGATGTTTTTGATCCTGACAGATTTTTACCTGAAAATATTCAAAATCGTCATACATTTTCCTATTTACCGTTTAGTGCAGGATCACGAAATTGTATAGGTAATATTCAGAAATCAGGATTTCTGGCCAAATCCAGAAGTTTTTGATTCTGACAGATTGTTACCTGAAAATATTCAAAATCGTCATACGTTTTTCTATTTACCGTTTAGTGCAGGATCGCGAAATTGTATAGGTAATATTTACAATATTAAATTTTTAATATGTAAATTATTTCTAATGTTCTAATTTTTATGGTTAATGATAAGTCAGCGATTCGCCATAATGGAGTTGAAGATTATAATGGCTTCTTTAGTACATAACTTTTATTTTGAACCTGTTGATTATTTGAAAGATCTTCAATTCACACTGGACTTAGTAAATCGAGTTGCTCATCCAATCCGTGCGAAATTTCTTCCAATCAAGGTTTAA
Organism: Linepithema humile; assembly: GCF_040581485.1. Taxonomy (NCBI): domain Eukaryota; kingdom Metazoa; phylum Arthropoda; class Insecta; order Hymenoptera; family Formicidae; genus Linepithema; species Linepithema humile. Next base: position 10,505,777 of record NC_090129.1, read on the forward strand.
GTACATCTTCAGTAATACTAATGTCAGCGGTACTTAAACTTTGAGAACTTATAACTCAAGAAGTTGCCATTGCAAAAAAATTTATAATTAGTTTATAATTAGTGTTTTGAAAATGCTTTGATCAATCATCGCCAGCTACAAGATTATGCAATGACATATGGAGTCAGCGATCTGATATAGAGAATAGTTATAGAGAATAATTCTGCTTATAAGTCTTCGAATGTTTATAATTTTTTAATAAAGTATTTTTGGATATAAGTTTATAAGAACTTTTTTTATCTACTCCATCTCATTAATACATTGTATAAATTTAGCTCTAATCTTTACGGACATTCTGTATACTAAAAAAGGATTTGTAAAGATTGCCCTGATAGCACTGAAAGGTTTTAGTTATGTTACAGTAACATAACAAGGAAACCTTGCAACTGTTTCAGTTATGTTGCAAAAGGTTTCTGCAAGGTTATAACAACGTCAAAATGTCCGCATTGATTACATTTAAACATTGCAGAAACATATCAAGAAGCCTTCCAGAAATATTTCTGAAGTGTTATCCAAAATGTTTCTGAAATATCTCGGAAAGGTTGTTGTAATATCAAAATGTCCACTTTGATTTCAGTTGCAACATTGCAGAAACTTCTCAGGAATATATGTGACATGAATAAAATTGTCATTATAAACATTGAAACTTTATTTTAAAAAAACGATATAAATATATCTTATTATAATACTTATTATAATACTTAAAATAAAGATTAACTCTATACTACTCTGCAGATCCTTCCTTATCGGCAATAAAAATAGGGTTCTGATTTTTGCTGAAAATAAGAAAGTGGTTAAAACAAACATTTTACATTACAATATAGTGAAAATAATAATAAAATAATCTAAAAAAATGAAATGAGAGAAATAGTTTATTATATTAATATTTACATTTAGCTTAATATTTTTATATGTTGAGAATTAAATTTTGTAAAAGATTGCCAGAAGTAATAATTTGACGTAATAAATATGTGCTTTAAATTTCATAAGTGAAAATTTTTACTTACATTAGTGCAGATTTATAGTTATTATTATTTTTATACCGTACTTAATTGATACTAAGATACATTGTTAATTATTTTATTAAAAGATTTAGTTATTATTGGATTTTTAAGCACTTACTTTTTTTCTCCAGCATTCGTCCATGTCTTAATGTCGCTTGCACGAGCCACTTTGAAGCACAGTTTGCAATATCAGAATCTGTACAATTCTCGTATGTTAAACGTACAGCCTCTGGAACATTTATTAAAATTAATATTTTTAATATGATTAATAAATAGGTTTAGATGAAATCACCAATATATTTGTATGTAAAATTTGCAAACTTATTACGTTTAATACATTTCGACAAAAGCAAATCGTTAAAGCTCTTTTTCTTTGCCTTACCAGCTCAACTGTACTCCAAGGCGACTTTATTTGAAATAGTCTTTTTTAAAATGTTAATAATTAATTCGTCACTGTCACGTCCTCCAATTCTGTTAAAGGAAGTTGCCTGTAAAAACACAATTTTTTATTATATTATTGTAATATTTCTTTGCAAAAAAATTAATGTAACTTGTATATTAAAAAACTTCAATATTTTTAATGAAATGAATAAATATTTACCATTCGATTGAAAAAATCTTCATTTTCAAGATCACTTTCCATATTTTTAAGTTCCTCTTGGAATTTTAAAGGCAATGACACGAATTCTTCGAAAATTGACTTTTCTTTACTTTTCTGGTCACTGCAGTTGTTTTCATTCCTTTCTTCTAGTTTCTCGAGTCTGTCATCAATGGATTTTAATTTTGCATAAATTTGATTTAACTTTCGCAATATTTCTGGTAGTATATCTGAAAAAAGTAAACTAGAATACACTTTCGAACACAATACACAAAGGATGAGTTTATTTTCTTCGCCGAAAATTGATATAAATTTTTTAAAATTATTCACGTCTACGTCAAAACCATTAATCAAAATAAAAATATACATTTATTTTTAGCGACAAAAAATGCACAAAGTACACGTATTTAATTACTTCTTTAAATTTCTATCAAATATACGTAATTTTTATTAGACTTAACGTACAAAATTATAAATATATTATACTAACTTTTGTCCGAGACCGAAGTAAAGGAAATGCTCTTCTGGCTATCGTGTTCTTTATTTACAACTTCTTCATTTCTTGACGATAAATTATTGTTATTCTTAATTAAGGATTGTGGCACAGGTGGCAATGTCAGAAAATGCGAGTTAGTTGATTGTTTCTCATATTTTCCACTAATATTTTTATTATTGTTCGTATTTTCGACATCGGATGATGAAGAACAATTATCACTTTGAATCGTTTTGAGACGTCTTTTTTTACGCGAAATTTTTATATTTGATATTTCTAAATCAGAATAATTTTCGACAATTTTGACTTTCTCCATTCCGGATTTATATGTGTCTAAAAATGAATACAAATATATAACAATGTTAAAATCATAGTATTAAATAACATTACATTAAAATTGTAGAATAATAAACTCACTTGATTTTTCAAAAATTCGCAGAACACGGAATGTAGACCAGCTGCAGACAGGACTCATTTCTTCGATGATAGCTTTTCGAATTTTTTTATCATTGCAGATTGGCGGCCAATAACACATTGTATCATTGTCATATAGCCAAGATGTAGGAACTAATTGAAGTCCATTTTTAAACAAGACGATTGTAAATCGTGACATCTTCAATTTTCTATAAATATCCATGAATACAATAAAAACATAATAATAAGTAAATAATTATTTACGGATATCATATATTACTCAATTTTAGTTAATTCTACTGCAACAATTTATTTGTATATACACAATTTGAAAAAACAATTTGTTTTTCTATTAACAAAACTTAAATCGATATTTTATGAACGCAAGCTATTTTTATTATGAATTATGTATCTATTACAAATTGTTGCGCTACTGTGTTCATATAATATATATTTTATATTTAATTCAATAACAATAAAATAATAACACAATCTCGATTTGAAAAACAATGCTAAATTTAAAAATATTCTTAAAATATCCGCAAATGTATTTGATATGTCATTGTTATAAAGAATTATTATCATCATTATGAACAATACTTATATTTCAATTTTAAATGTAAAAGAAATTATCAAATTTTAGATTAAGTACAATTAAATTTTAAAATTAAGACAAATTTGTGCTTAATATTATTAAAAAAGTATATCCTATATATGTATAATTGGAAAAACGACACTTAAATTATTATTGTATGGCATTTTCCACAATTTAGCTTTAATTTTGTCGCATGACCATACACGTATGCGATCCTCTGTAATTACAACTTGAATGTTGAATACATTTGATTCGCAAGGAAGTAAATATAGATTTTTAACATACTTTAGTTTCTTACCAATAATTAATTTTTCATTATCTTCGGATTTTACAATGTTTAAAATTGAAACTACAGTACCGTTTTCAAGAAGTACCGAATTATTTTGCTCTTTCTCGCAATGGATCAAATATGAATGAGTTTCAAGAACTTTAAATTCAGATCTAAAATTATGTCCATCAATGAGAGGTCCAGTTTTGTATGGTTTCTTTAAACGTATTTTATTACAAAATCGATCCCAATTTGAAATTTTTGAATCAAGTATTTCCATTTCAGCGTATCGTTTTACCAATTGCTGAAGTGGTTTATCTGGTTTGCGGATTAATGTTTTAATATAAGTCATGTGATTTTCGAAAAAAAATGCACTAAACTCATCTAGGGGTCCGTACTTTCGAACATCTGCGCAAATGTGTAATAAATTATGAATGTTATGAGAAACATATTCTGGGCCATATATTTTTGTAAAAGTACTGACAAAATATTGTAATAAATTTTTGACGTAGTCTATATGAGCTGTATTTTTTTGACAGAACTGGGTTCGCAAGTATTGTTATCGCAACATGTAAACTTAAAAAATTTTCATATATACTTTTTTTAAAACATTTTTTAACACAACTGGACCGGTATAAAGAAGAAACTGTCGAAATTCATTTGCTTTCCAGAGCCTAAAATCGTTTAATGATCTTGGTCTTCGACGATACTCAAACGGCACTGTATTTTGTAAGTTAACTAATGTGTCCAAGATTATTTTTATCATTTGGTGAGATAATTTAACCGAATGCGGTCCTATATTCCAAAGTAAAATTAATTTTTTGACTACTCCTAAACACACTAGGTGCATGTAGTCTAAAGGTACATCGGTCACAGGTTTAAAATTAGGTATGTTTTGGAAAATTGTTTTCCCAATCTGATAATCTGTATACCTATTATTTATAAAGTCTTCGTCGGTTCTTAAAATAGCGCAGTTATTATGTACTATAGGGAAACATATTCTATTACGAATATACTGCTCTCGAATAGTACACTTAGAACAACTATTGTAAGCATTGTGATTTTTTACATTTAAAATGAATGCCTTAGCTGGAGCATCGCATATCAAACCATGTATTTTAATTTCAACTTGTTGTCCATTATAATTTAATGGATTGTTTGTTAAAAATGTCGCCTCGTCAATATACTTTTGCACAAATATATTATTACTGTCAGATTTTGCTTCGCCATAATATGCTCCTACAATGTACATCAATTTTCAATATCAGGAATAAGAGGCGGAAAGAGCCGTTGTAAGGTGTTCGTGCATAAATTCAAATTATATTATGAATATAAATTACATTTAAAATCAAACGTTTCTGTCTATGTTAGGCCTTCCTCAGTGACATTACGAAAAATTACAAAATAAAAACATTGTCTTGATAGTCGAAACATTAAAAAATTAAATAAATAAAAACTATAAGCTACGCAGTGATTTCTTCTTAATAATTAGAATCCAATGTGAGAAGATATACAATTGGAATTCTAATGAAAGAGCCAGAGATAGATTTTGCCCCATGATTCGGCTTCAACACTTATGATAAAATATTTCATTACAACTTAAAAACCGAAGTGTTAAAATCATAAGGAATAAATGTGTTAACTTGGTCAAATGGTCGAAAAGGTAATGTGCCCAAAGAATTATCCGCACAAAGTTGTCACAACTTTTTAACACTTCGGTTTTTAAGTTGTAACAAAATATTTTATCATGAGTGTTGAAGCCGAATCATGGGGCAAAATCTATCTCTGGCTCTTTCATTAGAATTCCAATTGTATATCTCCTCACATTGGATTCTAATTAATAAGAAGAAATCACTGCGTAGCTTATAGTTTTTATTTATTTAATTTTTTAATGTTTCGACTATCAAGACAATGTTTTTATTTTGTAATTTTTCGTAATGTCACTGAGGAAGGCCTAACATAGGCAGAAACGTTTGATTTTAAATGTAATTTATATTCATAATATAATTTGAATTTATGCACGAACACCTTGCAACGGCTCTTTCCGTCTTTTATTCCTGATTATTGTTAATTTTGGAGCCTATTACTAATTATAAATTGTTACATCAATTTTGTTTCCGAATCACTACATAATATAGGCCACAAAGAAGCTTTACTAGATTTTGTAATTAGAGGCCATCAATATTTATAAAAACCCTAAGAACTTTTGTTGAGCCTATAAGTTGCACATGTTCGTGTAGCATCTTCTTAAGAGCTTTCTCAAAACCAAAATGATAATACTGCATTTCTGCAGGAATACATTCGACATTTCTCGGAGTGTTCAGAAAAGTGCGAAGATCTTTTGGAAATGGATAACTTGTATGTTTCCGTAAAACAACTAATAGTTCTGAAAGAGTCTTATGCGATACTCGACATCTTGCATACCAACGACACAGATCATTCTTGAAATCACTGTAATTTTCAGCATTTGCATTATCTATTTCATTCGCAGATTTATTTACAGAATTGACTCCGTCAGTATTACTTTCTGTTAGTGATTTATTCTCTTAATTTATCATTAACTCAACATCATTAGGTGACTCTATATTACTAAGATCATTTGGCTCTTCATCAATATTGCACAAATTATCAACATTGTCATCATTTGCAACAATATTCGAATTGGCTATGTTGGTACTATTATTTTGATTTTGACGAACATTATCTGCTCTTAAATGCTCGTTACCAGAAGATAAGTGGTGAGAATATCTCGGTATAGAGTGCAATAAATTATTTATATCGGTCGCCGTATTTTTCTTAATTAGTCGTCGAATATGACGTTTCGAATAAGAAGAAAATATTTTTCTTTTATTATCCATTATAAAATAAATATGTACTTACTAATGGATTAACATAAATGTAATTCAATGTGCAGTGGCAAACGACTATATGAAAACGATTATATCTGCAATAATTAATATATACAAGATACATTATAATGCTTGCTTTTAAACAATTTTAAAACAATTTTCTTATACACGAGGAGGGAAATATAATATATTAAATTGCTTAAACATATCTTTTCGTTTGACAACTTATCTTCTTGTTCTTCGTGCACTAAATGTTAAAAAATATTTGCTCCAGTAATATCACTGATAATAACACTGATAATAATCCGGTAGCATGCGATAGCATGTAGATGGGATAATGCACACCGTAAGCGCGATCGCGTATTTATCGCGATTATTAATTTTTTAATAAATAATCGTCGTAGCTAGGATACACAAATAATTGCACTCTGAGAAGTCTCAGAAACCTTTCAAAATCTTTAATTTCGTAATGTTGCAAAATATTACATTAAGGAGACATTTCAATAAAGTTTCCATCCAGCACATTGCAGAAACATTTCAAATTTAATGTTTCAATAATGAATGTCTCAGAAATATAACAAATGTAATGATATACAATTGAGACACTTGTAATATCTCTGCAATGTAACTAAAACCTTTTGTGCTATTAGGGTATAGACTCCATGAACCATTGTGACGTAGTTTATAAAGTAACATGTCACGATTGTGATGCGAGTTATGTGGAACAAACAAAAAGAAAAGAAAATTAAAAACTAGAATAAAAGAACACAAATCTGATATAAATAAAAAAACGGAGTCTCCGTCAGTTATATCTTACCACAGGTTAGAACTAAACCATGAGATGGATTGGGAAAATATTGAAATATTAGATAAGGAAATGTCATATAACAAAAGACTAATTTCCGAGATATTACACATTAAAAGACAAAAAAGTGGTCTTAACAAGCAGAGTGACACTGAGCTATTGCCAAACATGTATTTGCCAGTATTCAATCTGTTCTCTGCCTAAATAATATTCTCCCACCAAGTTTCTCCTTCTCAGCTAAAGTTCTTATTTGGGCCTTCAATTAGTTTAGTTTACCATGTCCTCCCAGATCATACGGACTATTTAATAGCAGTGTAGGCAGACTGCCTGGAGACTCACTTTTTTGTTTAAATTGACTACTCTTAATTTGTTCGTAAAAATTATGGCGACACATCACAAGAATTTTCGGCTGTTGTGCATTGAGATGAGAATTAGTTTATGTAAAATTATTATAATAAGAATATTACAATGTTCAAGGTTGACGTTTTTTTCTTGCTATATTTTAGATTAATGGTATTTTATTACAAAAATCTCAATTTGATAACACAACGAGAAATAATAATTTTGTAAAATATGGACATTTTACTTCTTCCTTATAATTTGGAGGTTTACTATTTTGATATCGAGTATGACATTGAAGAAATGGCTTTCAGCAATCGGTTAAAAAATTTTAAAATGTAACGAGATTAATTGATGTTTTACTGTTTTATGTTCATATAAGTCTGCGCTCAGTAATGTTATTTTAACAACTGTTATTTTTTATAAAATGTTAATTAAATAGTTTGTACTGAAGATGACCACACCCAATGGTCGAAACGTATATTAAGAGGATGCTGGAGTTACCGCCCGCTAAACAATATTTTGTTGCAGAAACGTTTTTGTAACATCACAATATAGTCATGCGACGTTTTACGTTTTGTTGCATAAACGTTTTAGTAACGTTTCAGGAACCAGAAATGTCCTGATTCAATTACCTCCCGTACGAAAAAAAACTACAGAAAACTATTTAAAAAAACTATTAAAAAACTATTGAGAAAACTATTAAAAAGTATTGAAAAACCATAGGAACACTATTAAAAAACTATAGGATCACTATTAAAAATCTGTTGGAAAACTATATGAAAACTACAGTTTTCAACTCAGCAGTATTTTCGTCTCTAATAGTGCTGAATATTATTAGCAAAACTATTAAGGATAATATTGAATAAACTTTTAGAAAATTCTAGTTTTAATACAAACAAATTGATATTGAGAATAACTGAAAAATAAATTATTGAATTATCAGTAGTTTTGCAGAAGATCCAATAATTTTTGTACATACTTCTTTTATTTAATTAACAATGAGTTTATTATAGATATTTTTAGATTTACGGATATAAGTGAATTTCATAATAAATAATTATTTCTTTGTGATAATTTATTAATTAAAAAAACAGATGCAATCGTAATTAATATAGATACAACTACATTATTATTTATGTCAAATGTGTGTGTATACATATATGTATACCTATCCATATATATTATTACAAGTATTTTATTCTTAATCCGTTTCCAAAGTATTGACCAGAGGAATAATGCATAATTTATTATCTTTGTAAGGAATATAAACGCATTTTTTACGTATAGCAGAAAGAAAATTACAAACATCATTATTTGTGTGTCGGGCAATAAATGAAAACATTTTCGAAGATATAGTTTTATATTTACAAACTTCTTCATCAATGATTTGTAACTATTTACCAAGAACTATATACTTCTTAGTTTGCAAGTCTGACGTCTTAAGTAAAATTAAATCTGAAATAATCATCAATGACCGATTTTCTAATAATACTGTACTGTTATTTCTTTTGATGAGGCGAGAATATTTAAAACTGTGATATAAAGTATTATTATATGTAAACCTTTGAAATGACTGGACATTGTTTTCAATTGTTTCTTTTAAAAACTGTTCAATCAATAATTTTCGTCTTAAGGATAGCTGCATTTCTGTCGATTTTCCAAATATTCTTAATTCATCTCCAAATTCAATACATTTCATAATTTTAGTTTTCTTCGTTATATATCGGAATATAGCTTTTCCCTGAACACTACAGTTTGGTCTATTGAAAATTTTACATTGTTGTTTAATATATCTTAATCTGGAATATAATTTACAGATTTGCAAAGGTATACATTGAGTTCCATGAAATAAACTTGCTATAATGCCATTAAAATGTTCAAAAGGAAACGCTGACCAAGCCCAAATAGCACCGTAATTTCTTACATACTCTGGTATGTGAAGCAATAGGTATACATTGTATTTCATATACTCCTTTCCGTACAACGACTCCACATTTAAAACGAATTCGCGAAGTGCTATTTTTGCTTTAAATAACTCGTCTTCTTCAATTTTTGTTTTTGAAAAAATATTTATACTGTATACAAACAACAACCAATGTTTAATATATTTCTGTGGCATTAAATCTTTTAGACAAATCAGCGAATAATACAATAAAAAATATTTCCAATCATTTGCTTTAAATTTACTATCTTTCATTGATTGTGGAGTTCTCGTAATTTCACAAGGAGGTTGAATAGCAAGTAATTTTTCGTTGAATTCAGTGATTTTAGAACCTAAATACCAATCTTTATTGTTATTTTTGGAATCAAACAAAGACGTACTGAACAATTTTGTGACACCCAATAAACACGAATGCATGTATTCTGGTGGAAATGAATGAATCACATCAAAAGTAGGCAGAAGCATTGTAATAGAAGGCCCCTTAACACCTTTTACTGCTTTCCGTTTTTCAACTGCCCTTTCAACATATATGTTATGTTTTGTTATCGTATGCATTACTCCCTTACCACCTGGATATACTCGTGTGTACCCCCTTCCAATAGCAATGTGTTCTCCTTTATTAAGACAATAAGAGCATCCATATTTTCCATTAAATTGTTTAATATTTTGAATCAAAGGTCGAGCAACTGAATCAACTGGTGAGAAAAGCGTATAAACTTTAATCAATATAGGTTCTTGATGGTTGAATGTATTACATTCAATTCCATTAATATGTAACTCAAGAAGTTCGTCTATAAATGGTCTAAGAAAAAGTTCCATAGGTGGTTTCTCAGAATTGAACCATAATCCACACAAAGTAAAATATTATCACGTCTAATTCTATAAGGTAATTCGTTAATAGATACTTGGATAGGCCATATAGAATATTTTGACGAATTAAATATTTCTACGCCATCTGTATTCCATTGAATACTAATGTCTTGATCAGAAATAATATTTTTTTCTCTCAACTGATAATATATGTTTCCATTTATAACATTGCTTTCATATGACATTTTTCTAAAATATGTAAATAACTTTGTGTTTACTAGTTCTATTAATTGTTCCTTCAATGGAAGATGATAAAAATAATTAAATTGTCTTTGCAATCGACGACGATTGTAAATTTTTTCGCAATTTTTGCATTCCACTCTGTTGCAGTTTTCAAACTTCAATATTATTAAACATTTTGGACAAAAGTAATATATATTAGCTTGTACCTTTGGAAACGTTTTAAGAAAATGATACTTCGAATTGTATTGCGTATGTGGCAAATGGCAATCTACAATTTTAAGTAAAGTTTCCAATCCTACGTCCGTCATTTTGTTTCGAATAGCTGTTCCCATAATTAATAATTGGCTTTCTTCTTTGGTCAAATTACATCCTTCATATATGGGAATATATGTATTATATCCGTATTATATCCTGCAAAAAAAATTTTATACATATACATTAAATATACATCCATGTTATGATGAATGTTATTCTTACTGAATGCATATTCTGGAAAAACAAAAAAATAGTTTGTAAAAGCAAAGCATTTATATTATTTTAAATAATTGTAGGTTATTTATTTTCTGAAATAGGAATTATATATATATATACTTCTTACATTGTATGTTGCCTTGAATTTATTAATTGTGATAAATTTTTTTTATTACTATTTAGTTTTATAATTCTCTATTTCTTTAATGTTATATTCTCAATGCCAATATAACATTTATTTCAATAAAATAGTAGTTCTAAATAGTGAATTTCTTGAAATTACCTGTATTTGATTCTCATATTCTTCGTTGTCTTCATTACTTTCACTATTGCTTTTATTTTTGTGAATATCTACATTATCATTATTATAATTATCACTGTTTTCATCTTCAGAATAATTAAGATAATTTTCTTCTAAATTATTTTCATTTTCACTGGAGAAGTCAGAATCAGCTTGACTGCTGTTTGATTCTCCTAAGCTTCTTCTGCTTACAATTGTCTCATTGTCACTGTCAATTCTAATTGCATTATCTTGGAATTGATTACTATATTCTTCAATATCAATAGTAGAATCATCATTGTCTTGGATATCATGATTCCTCGTATTTTCATTGTTAGAAAGTTTATCGGAAATTGGAACCTGTAATAAATAATTGAAAAAAATAACAATAAAGCTTTATTTTATTATAAAATAATTAAATAATTAAATAGAGATTATTCATATAAATAGTCATTGAATGTATACTGCATTCAATGAAAGTTATCACTAAGTTTATGTCAAAAACATGAGAATACAAGTTTATACAAATAAATTTTCAATACAATGTTTTTTTATTTAAATAGATAATATAAATATATAATCTAACCTCAACTTCTACTATTCTTTGTTTTTCTCTTCCTGCTGAAAAGCGAGCTCGACGAGAACGAATGGTTGTCACAGGTATTTCTTCTACAATGTCGACCAAATACTTTTTATATGGTCCTCTTGATGTATTAGTCATTTTTTATGTTATTTTATATCTCAAAACTTAACTAATATACATAATAAATTGAAAAAATATATCAAACAATATTATTATTTATTCACTGCACGTGGACACGAGATTTCACAATTACAACATTTGTCGCCATTGCCGGTAAACAACATGGACAAAAGAACAGATAGTAATGTGCGGTGTTGTCAGCAGGTTATGAGCGGCCAATGAGAATAAGTGTCCTCATTGAAAATTATAATTCTATTTAGGACATGTGACCATGCACAGCCAATACGCGGACGCTATGTCATCAAAGAGCGCTAGCAACCAATCAGCGCAGCGGCAAGAATCGCGAGCGCTACTGAGTAAGATTATACCTTGCAATTGTTTCTGGTCACTCGTGTGTTGTGTTCTTATTCTCTAAGTCAGATTTATAATATTGCGGTGAATGTGTATAATTGTCAACAGATCTTAGCAGATTATAGTAGTTATTATAATATTATAATAGCAACTGCTTGCAAAACAATAGTAAAAATAAATGATAACGACTGTATTCTGCTTGAATTTGTTAACGAGGATAAAAAGATAGCAATTGGTTATCAAGATTGGCTTCTGCAAAAAGTCACAGAAAAAGAAGAATTTGCCAGATTAATCGAAAACAATATTGAAGTTGAAATAAAATGGCCTAATTGCGACATTGCACCGACATCAAATATGAAAAAATTATTGAAAACGTGTCAATGGCAGGTGGTTGTGGTTAAGTTACTTGCTTTTGGAGGTAAGTAATAAGTATAATAATTTAATATTATTTATTGTAGATATCTATACTTTCGATTAATAGACTGGCATATGTACATATAGATATATAAAGAGAGTTTCGATAGATAGTTGTATTTTATTATATATGATCACCATTTTTTTTAAATTAACTTTGGTTAAAGTTATAACCATAATTTTAATTGAATTGTACGCAGGGCTTAATTTCTAAAAAAATAAGAACCGGAACGCATGAAAAAGATATTTCTTCTTCTGATATTTATTAAATAAATATTAAATTTCAGATTAAAAAAAAATTGAAACGCCATTCCGGTCAAAATTAAGCCCTGATTGTATGTGTATCTTTAAGATAATATTTGTTGAATAATTGTATTAAAATTTTTCTGATTCTAATTTTTAAGAATGGGTAAAAATGTGCGAGTATAGAGATAATTTAACAGAATATGGCGTATTACAACCAACCAAAGAAGCTCGAAAAATAATACGAAGAAAAGAATGGAGTGATGATGATGAAAATAGTGAAATACGTTCAAAGAAAAAAATGGTTAATTTTATAAATAACATATAACTTTAAATACTAATATAAATACGTTTATATTGTATAATAATTTTGAACTTTTTTTGAATATAGAACAAAGTTGGTGTAACAAAAAATGAAATTAATGAATCAAAATCATTACAATTACTTAAAGAATTAAAAACATTTAAAAGAGCTCCAATTGAAGTAAATATTTATTTTTATGTTTTGAAATAGGAAAAACAATAATCTAAAGTTTTCAAAAGTAATGATACGATTTCTTCCTCTTTTGTAAATAGATTGACTATGGAACATCTTCAGATGAAGAAAATTATTCCAAAATGTCAAAAAATGATTTGAGTGTGAAGAATGACTTATTGAAGTTCGAAAATGAATCGTTAAAAAAAGAAAACGCTGCACTACGGGTTACTCTACATTCCTTAGAAAGTTTGTTATTCATTATATTATAACTCGTACACTGTTATATTAATTCATCAGAAACTGAATTTTTTAATTTTAGAAATTTTAGTACATTTTGTATTTTGTCATTTGTACATTAAGAGAGTATTTTCCTATGTCATTAAGTATTTAAATATCGTAAATTTGTACCATTTTTTCTTTATTTATAACTTTTTTATATTTGATTTTTAGATCTGCCAAAGATGAAAGACATGACGGAAACTGTTCTGAGCAATTTGGAGAAGATTAATGAAAATGTTCATTTGGTAACACTTATAAAATTGTATATTAAAATTTTTAATAACTTTCTGTTTAATCAATTAATAATATACGTTAATACTTAAATATATACGTTAAATATATACGTTAATAATAACGTTTATTTAATTATAGTTTTTGGGTAAAAATCTTCTGGAGACTGCACCTTCAACTTCAAAACTCAATCCTACTACTAATTATAAGGTTAGTTTCCCTTCTCACAAAGTAACATATTTTTCATAAATGTTTCAAGAATATATGACATGATTTTAGTAATATTACAGAATAGTAAAAATATTGAAATAATAATTATGTATAAATAGTACTTTTAATATTTATCTGTATCGCTTTAATTTAATGTTATTCTGAATGCAAAGTATAATAATAATATATGCTTCTCTATTAATTGAAATTGTCACATTTAATAAATACCTTAAATATATTTAAACGAAACTTTAGTTTAGGAAAATGAAATACATTTGAAAGCTAATTATGAAATTATTATAGTTTACAGATAAACGAAGTTCTGAATCGCGAGTTGATGAAGAGCCTATTCCCTATTTTACTAATGAGGTTCGTTCTTAATATCAAATTTTGTTCCAAACATCATAATATATATTTCAAGCTATAATTTTTAATGTTTCTTTACGCTACTGATTGGTATAATCTAATGTTTTCTTCTAATATATTTGTAGAATACTATAGATGAATGCAGCGACAGAAGATTCAATATGCCCAGTAAAAAGTCATCTAATGATGTGAGTTATCTAATGATTATTTATTTTAATTAAAAGTATGTTTATAAAAACTATTTGTATTATTTAATTTGTATTATTTATTTGCACGAAAAACAGATTGATCTCGGCGGAAAAGGCAAATATTTTCTCAATGCCTCTTTAATAAGAAATTGCAACAAAAGTAGCGTATCACAATATACGTGCGATTTGCTATCAGTTATGTTTACTAAAGAAGAATTAGCATCTTGTAGCTTAACGGGAAAAATCCCAAATACTATGAAAGGTACAGCTACTAAAGCTAAGCCGCGTCTCGATCCAAATCGCATCGAAGCAATTGAAGGTAAAGATACAAATATAACAGTTTATTAAATAATATAAAGACTGGAACATTTTCGTACTGTCTGAATTTGATCTTATATAATCTTTTACTTTAAAAGTTTACTGCGCGCGCTGTCTGGTTAATTTGTGTTTTATTTCGAATACTGCATACTTTTTCTCAGCAGAAAGATTTTTATAAATGCAATTTGACATAAAATTCAATAAAAATATTTCTTGTAAAAACCAGTCTTCACTATTTATTATTATCAAAATAAGATTTGACATGCTTCTAACATGCCTTGATTTTGTTAAAGCACATGTATTTTCAAAATTTGAGTGTACGAAGGATAGTACAAAGCTGTTCAAACTTGCAATACGGCAAAAGTGCAATAATGCTGTACCTCGGGCATCAAAAACTCATCAGAATCATTAATGTAACGTTGAACTACATTTTTATTTTAGTTTTTTGGAATTGCCAGTATAAAAGCTGGAAGTATATCAGTTCCGGATGTGTCACCTTGACATTTTTTTTTATAATAAAATATATAATATTTTAACTTTTAACTATGTGCCAATTTAATTTCTGCGGATAAATTATTTTATATAAGTTTTGCCAAATATTATAATCAAATGTTATTAAAAAATAAAAGTTTATAATATTTTATATTATACAAATTTTATATATAAATGTAAATTATATAAAGTTATAGAGAATAAATAATATTTCATTAATACACATGTCTTATAATAATATTTATTAACTAACAAATATTTATAAATCATATTATGTGTGTATTACATACACACATTTGACACAAATAATAATGTAGTTGTATCTATATTAATTATGAGTGATTGCATCTGTTCTTTTAGTAAATAAACTTATTACAAAAAATAATTATTTATTATGAAATTTACTTATATAGTTACCTATTATTAAATATCTATTATAAACTCATAGTTAATTAAAAGAAGTAAAAAAACTATTGAATCTTCTGCAAAACTACTGATAATTCAATAATTTATTTTTCAGTTATTCTCAATATCATTTTGTTTGTATTAAAACTAGAATTTTCTAAAAGTTTATTCAATATTATCCTTAATAGTTTTGCTAATAATATTCAGCACTATTAGAGACGAAAATACTGCTGAGTTGAAAACTGCAGTTTTCATATAGTTTTCCAATAGATTTTTAATAGTGATCCTATAGTTTTTCAATAGTGTTCCTATGGTTTTTCAATACTTTTTAATAATTTTCTCAATAGTTTTTTAATAGTTTTTTTAAATAGTTTCCTGTAGTTTTTTTTCGTACGGGCTTACATATGCGACGTTGCACTTGCAACGTGTTTTAGGC
Source organism: Linepithema humile (assembly GCF_040581485.1). Taxonomy (NCBI): domain Eukaryota; kingdom Metazoa; phylum Arthropoda; class Insecta; order Hymenoptera; family Formicidae; genus Linepithema; species Linepithema humile. Next base: position 10,522,044 of record NC_090129.1, read on the forward strand.
GTTTGTAAAACTTTATATGTGCAACGTTGCATCTACAATGTTTTTGCGACGTTTGCAAAACTTACATGGAACGTTAGAAAAACGTTACTATACTAATAAAAATTGTTTTATTCCAAAAACAACGTTTATACAACGTTACAGTTGAACTTAAATTTTCCGCTTTATTTATAATTAATTTGCAACGTTACAGTTGTAACGTTTTTGTAACGAATGTATAATAGATGAAAAAGAAATATCATTTCATACAAAAGTATGCAACATGCGTAATAATAATACGATCAGCGAAAAACATAATATTTATTTGCCTATTAATTGATATTTATTTTAATAAATACACAAATACAATATTGTAATATTTATAAAATAAATATCAATTTGCAGGTGAATAAAACTTTTGTTTTTTGTTGATCGCATTTACGCATGTTGTATACCTTTGTATGAAATAATATTTCTTTTTTTATATAGGTATATGTAGAAATAATATTCAAAAATATAAAATCACAAATTATTTATAAAATTATTTATTAAAAACTTCAAAATGAAACTTATTATATCAGTAACACTTACATCAATATAAACTTATATTACTTATGAACAACTGCTATAGAATATATGCCCAAGTTGTCTATAATAATCGTTGCTTTATTGCCTCGCGGTATTTTTTCATCTTTAAAATTCCTGAAATAAGAAAACTTGTTACCAATTTGAAGTAAAAAAAAGTTTGAATGTAAGAAAAGCAGGAAATAAAACATTTTAGTTGCTCAGAATCGCGAATTTTGTTTTAAATATACTTAATTTATATCTCTAATAGGAACAGAACAAATAGAAAAATAATTCCAACAGGAAAAATTGCACTCACTTGCATTATTGGTGTATTCGTGCAAGGTCGGTGAACGCCATGAGTTCAGCAATATTGAAATTACATTTCGATATTCTGAAATGTATCAAACCGTCTGGTAGTTTCTTAGAGTACTTGTGCTTTTGCCTAAGACAAGAAAAAAGACATATAAATGTTATATCAAAAGAGTAATTCATTTAAATAGAATGAAAAAAGTACCTGCTCTCTGTCATAACGTGTTTTAGCATATTTAAGCCAGGCAGAAACATGATTTTGAACATCTTTATCTGTTAATATTGGATAATGCTTTCGAGCAGCACCTACAAAATGCAAGAAAAAGTTGATAATTGAAGTTCAATAAGTTGATTAATATAATGTTGTCTCAAGTTAAGTCGATGCAGAAAGTCTTTTACTTTTTATGATATCTATTATCAGCAGTGAATTTATGGCGAAGTTTCTTTTCTGGCCTTTCCATGAGCATTTCATAGCCAATTTATTCGAAAATATTTTTTCCAAGCTATGTTTTATTTGATCCTGGGGTGAGTTTCCTCCGAGCAAATAGAAAAATGTTTCTTGAAGCATACAATTATTACAATTATAACAACATGACATTATATCAGTTATTTATATTTTTTTCAATCTTTTTTAATTTACATGTCTAATTGAATATATGCAATCTTTCGATTGTATAAATAGTAAGCGGAAAATGTACTATATATTATTAATAATTACCAGTTGTTTTTTCCCATCTTCATTATTCTTCAATAAAGTATCATATTGTAGCAATTTTCGATACTTTTTAAACGGTTTTGTAGGGATAATCGAAAAATTATTACATCGTGGACCTGCTGCTGTTGCAAACATTACTGGTGCATTGTTTTTTTGTTCTAGTTGTTAAAAAAATTCATTTTGTTGTTCTAATTGCTTTTTAATCGCTATTGTGTTCTCTAAAATCTTAATTATATTCTGGCTATCTGTAAAATTACAATTAATTATCATTACAACTTCAACTTGTTATTATTGTTATTGTTGTTGTTATTGTTGTTCTTGTGTGTACAATTGTTTAAGTAATGAAATGATAATAAATATTGATAAATATCTGATGGGAGATCTTGAAAGATTACATTTCGTGTCAATAAGTTATTTGTTATCAGAATAGGAGATGCATTTCCGGCGATATTTTCCTGACCTAAATTTGTTGAATTAAAATATTTTATGTTTATAAAATGTAACTTTATACAGAAAGTAAGTCTTTATATATTAAAGTAGTATTTCTTATTCTTTGTAGATATAGTACGATCAATAAATATATGTGAATTTTAACTATATACGTTTGCATACCCTCCAACTGGTGGACTTCAAGATCCATAGTATTATTATTATCATTACGATTTATAACCGCTATATTATCATCAACATCCATTTCATTCGTCTGATCTATCTGGTTTTTTTTATCACTATATTGTTCGAATTCTTTATCACTATATTGTTCGTTATTGTTAGAATCTAAATAAAAAAATAAATACAAAATAAATATTCAGAATAAAATATTGATATTTTTATACATTAAAAAATATTAATCTATACCAGAATTTATTTCTTCATTGACGATAGGAAGAATGTTGTCCATATCTGCTGACCGATGTCTTGGAGTTTGTAAAATTTCACTTGATCGTGTTGTTCGATTGTGGGATCTAAAAAAGAAGTATTTAATAAAAAAAACTCATCTAATCATTGCAAAAATGTTAACTTCTGTATTCAGAACTGTGTACACTTATAAGACTTAATAGAAGCTATTTATGTATTACGTGAACGTATCTTGAACCAGCACTTAACAAAATTATAATTACTTGATTACAAAAAATACAATATTTATATTATTTTTATTTCATATAAGAATTTATATTATACATTTTCTATTATACCATAACAATACTTTTTCATTTTTACATTTGAAAAATTTATTCTACTAATTTTAAAACCGTAATTACATGAAAAAACAGTGTGTTTTTATTACTTTCCATCAAATCAAATCTCCGCTTATGACTTATGCAGATCAAATTGGAATAACTTTGGAACTCGCGGTTCGTGAACAATTTTAAAACTCGAATTTCTAAAATTAAATTACATGTTTAGAAAATGTATAAAATTGTGTACTGCGCGTAGCTAATCAAAATTGATATTCGTAGTTATAAATGGCATATTTTCATTTTTCTAGATGCTTTCAATGTTTATTCAATGATTTAAAAATTCCAAATTGTCTGACTATATATTATGGCATAGTAATGTGTACCTAATAAAATGTATAAACAATAAATAAATAATCCTGACTGTATCCCTTTACAAATAAAAATTAAATTTCTGAGTTCAGTTCTATTAATAATGCACTAACATACTAAATATGGCAGACAGCATTGGAGGCGGTGTCATTCTATGACTTTGGGAATTATCACTGAAGTCATTCGTGTAATCATTTTGGCTTTTCTTTTTTAGTCTCTTTTTACCTCGGCCAATTTCTAAAGCTGATGTATCTGTATCAGTTTTTGTTTTTTTTTTGCGAAATCTACGGCAGTCTGGTAGTTATCTGTCAATCAAAATTATTCTTATATATACTATATAATGCTGTGTACATAATTATATGAATTCGTTACATATCATTTACAACAAGTATTTCGAAATAAAAATAGTAATAATAATTAGAATAAAGATTACCAGTTTGCAAAAAGATGTTTCCTACATTCTAGGTTTCCCAAGAACTTAATGGATTGTTTGTTTTTTTATTGCTTTACGGCTGTTTTTCCCAGGCCATTTGCATGTAATTATGTTGTTTGAAATTGTTACCCACGTTGTCGGGACGACTTCTACTGCAGCTGATTCTTCGGAATCCTGCGCAAATTCGATCACAGACCAAAGAAACTGAAATAACACAAATTTTATTTATAATTAAAACAAATAAAAATATCGGAATATGTGAATGCAAAATATGAAACTACCTTTGTATTGTATATCACATAATTACATTTATTCAATTTTGTATTCAAATTTAAATTCAAAGTGTTTTAGTTAATTAATTTATTTGTTTATATATTGTGTTTTACATTTATATATTATATATTAATTTAAATTAAACGGCAGAGATTCTTTGTGTAATTATTAATTAATTATTAAATATTTATTATTATTGTGTATGAATTAATGGCATGATTATAAACTCATTTTTGTGCGGAAATTTTACGCATTTTGTTTGAATTTTATTAATATTAATAGTATATGTATCCTTTAAAATATTTTGCATCTGTTCCACATTAAATAATTTAGAAGAACAGGGTGAATTGAAAAATGTTGTTGATTCTGTAAATTTTCTCCCCATTACGAAGATTTCCAGTGTTTTAGTGTTTTGGAAAATACTATCTACGCATAGTACAGACTTGTCTCTAATCATGACGCAATTTTCTTTATTTTCTGTGGTGAATTCATACTTTCCAATATCCAGTTTTTTGTAGAATATGCAACTTTCTTTATTAATAATTTGCACTTTAATTTGTTGATGTAAAATCGGATAAGTCTTGTCGTCTTGTTTCTTTGCCTGCTCTTCTTCGTTTAATCTGTTACAAATTTGTTGTAAGGGATGTTTTGTTGTTTTAATTTTTCGTTTTATTTCGTACAAAAAATTTTCATATTTGAAACAATTGAATGTGTCAAGTGGACCGTGCAATAAGCAGTCTGCAGGTAAATGAATAAGATTATGCACGCTGTGATTAATAAACTCAGGACCATCAAGAATTGAATATTTTTGAACGAAATATTGAATAAGTTGCAAAACATAATCATAATAAACTGAATATAATGCAGGGCTACATAAAATGCGAATAGCGCATGATAATGTCATAAAATGTGTGTATATGTTCTTGTTTCTCATATTTTGTAGAACGATCGGTCTAATGTACAACAAAAATTGTCTCAGTTCAGTAGCTTTAAAATACTCTATGTCGTCTAAGCTTCTTGGCAAGCGGCTAAAGTTTTTAGGTACATAATTCTTTAAAAATAATATTTGATCGTTAATGGTTTTTTTCTCATTGTCAGTAAAGCGAATGTTTTTTGGTCCTCGTACCCAAAACGTTATCAGTTTTTTCATTACGCCAAGAAATACCAGATGCATACCATCAAGGGGTACTTGTGAAACTAACCCGATGTTAATATTTTCAAAAGGAGTTGTACTTTTATGAAATTCATCATCTGATTTGTTTTTAAAACTTGTATCGGTTCGTAAGTTCACATTGATATCTGGAAAAACTAATCGATTATTAATAAAGATACCACTTTGAGTACATTTAGTACAACTGTAAAATCCTGTGTGACCTTTTGTACATAAAACAAATGACTTAGCAGGAGCATCGCAAAGAAATTTACTGGCCTTTATTTTAACAGTTTTATTGCATATGTTAAACCCATTATCTTGCAAATGTTTAAATTCTGTAACAAATTCACTTAAAAACTGGTTAACATCAGCTGGTTTTGTGTGTCCGTGGTAAATTCCAACTGCAAAAGGTTTTGATGCATTTTGACTAACTAAATCTACATCCATAGAAATCAAAATTGGCCAAAATTGACTTTTTGAACTCTTTGAAATAGGTAATCCGTCTATGTTTATACTAATGGGTAACACTACTTCTGAATTTTGAAATAAAAAATTTTGCACATTAATACTGTTATTGATGAGTCTACGTATTGTATTTTCTATACCAATGTGACAGTAGAAACATAGGGGCACACTTATTATTTCATAGGGGCATAAATTTGGTGTTTTCAAAAGAATACGCAAATCTGCAGGAAACTTTGGATATGGCACTCGTAGAATTTACAACATATCGTTAATGATCCGTTGGCTTAATAAATGTCTATATTTCAAAACCCATTCTTTCATGGCATCAAGTACAAATTCTTTAGTCGTAGATGAAACTTCAGCGTCAAATTCTGTGCCACATTTATGTAATTGAAAATCAATTTTGTCATCGACGAGCGTTTCTATATATCTTATAAGTTCTACATCATCTACTTCTGTTGGAAATACTGAAGTACACTGATATTCGGTCAGTGCAAATTGGTCAATGTTTTTTTCATTGCTGTTTTCTTTTTGCGTTGCTGACTGCTGGAATATAGTTTTAATTTGTGATTTATCACTTATTTTATTTAATTTCTGATTCACCGACAAAGTTTCTAATAATTCTTTTCTAACTCTTCGACGCATATGTCTTTTAGACACAAAGCACTTATTAATCTTTTCCATTTTTTCTGCCTTATCCACTCGTGAGTATGCACTTCAAACAATTATAGTAAATATGAATTACTTTTTAGGTTAAGTAGGTTATAAACAAGTTTGTTACTTACCTCATGTCGTAATTGATGCGGCTCCCTCTCAGCAACAGGAGTCTAGGTGTGGGACGTCATTAATTTTGTTTGATACACAATAAAACACAACCGTGATAAGAAAAACCGAATACCGCACTGATCGTAAATCGTTAATATGCGTAAAAAGCCGTGTGTCTGATGGACAGTTTAGAAACAATTGATATGATCCGTTCCGCGATCCGTGTAGGGCCCCCTACAGTTCCCGCAGTTTAAAGCGAAACTGATAATAAATATCCCGCGCGAATTTATTATGAATATATGTACATATTTCTAGAGATTAACAAAATTAACACTATATAGTAAAGCCAGCTCGCGACAAAAAAAAAAAACATTTTTTTAAAAAATAAAATATATAAAAGAAAGCAATTTTTGAAATTGATCTCTATTTGAACGGAGCAAATTGGGAGAAATATTTTGAGATCTCATTTATTGCAAAATTCCAATTTGTTAAAAAGTTTTATGACCGTGTTTATCAACAAAAAATTATGAGCTGACTTTACAAGACTGAAAAATTTTAAATCTTTTAAGATCATGACACATAGAATATATAACATCGCATTTACAACGTTAATGCGAAGTAGTGAAATATTTTTTAGTTTACATTTCGGACAAAACGTTTAAAGTATGGGGCAAAATAAATGTTTCAGAAACATCGCAAATGCTAGCGTTGAGGCAACGTTTATAAGGTCGCAAAGGAAACATTTCATACAAAATGTTACTTGAACGTTACAAAACGTTTCGTTTGTGACGTTACAAATTGTCGAATTTAATGCGGAAAAGCAACGTTTCTGATACGTTCAACAGACTGATACAAATAAAACATTAATTCGAGACGTTTATGAAACCTTTTATAACCTATACATATAAAACGTTTCAAATTTGCTGAATTACAATCAAAATGTGACGTTACCAGAAGGTTTCAAGTTTAGCGGGCGACTGAACACAATGTTTTCGCGAGCAAGGATCTTTTTATTGTCTGCAAAGAATGAAAAATCCTTTTCTACGATTAAAATACACGCGATAATAAAGTGCGGAAGCCTAGACTTGAAGGCAAGAAAAAAAAAAATAAAAAAAAAAAAGATTTTTCTTAACCTTCAAAGCTGTCAATTTGTGACAATATTCTTTTTATGCATAAATTATGCAACTTGTGTATCTTTCCGCACTCTAGATTATACGGAAAAACAACATGGAACCCTCAAAATTGAACTTAGAAGCTTAGTTTATTAGAAATAAATCCGTGAAAATTTTTGTGTATGGTGCGTGCGTGTATGACATATTGAGTAAAACAGAACGGTGCATTAGTTCCCGGATTATGATCCAGAGGCGCTATATAGTTCTCAGTGCTATCTGTCATATACATCAGAATTTTCTAAGTTAGTGTGCGTGTGTAGCTATGTGTGTGTATTATGTGCTAAGAAACCTGATTGAAGATAGGTTTAAGGGATTACACCACAGTAGAAATTTCAAAAAATCGATTTTTTTTTATTGGCTTAGAAAATCCTTTGAACCCTCTAGAATAAGAGACAAATGGTTTTATATCTGCCAAAAATCGTTTTCATTGAAATTTCGAGCTCTTTCTCGACCCCTCCCGACTGCTCCGAAACGACTACCTGCGGCAAATACGACACCTGCTTGTCGGGTACAGCATTATCTCTTACCATTCGATTTCTAACTTCTCTAATACACTAATAGATGTCGTTAGAAACATTTTCAAGCATTTTGAACACAAAGTACGTTAGTACAGCATTCTTTGATGTTGAGAGAAGACGTAAATTTTGCGTGGAAGTTATTCAAAATCACGATTTTCTTTTGCAGTGCTAATTTTTCACACGTTATTTGTAGCCTTGACATTTATGTGAGTTACAATGAGTGAAAAGAAAGTGTATGCAAGCCATAAAGGCTCAAAAATATTGTATCAGACGCGGCGACGGAGCAACGTGACGAAACGACGACCGTCGAACAGATATGAAGCGGAGGAAGATTCGGCCGGTGTCAGCGCTTCGGCAAAGAAATTGAAAGTGGATACTGACGATATCGATATACAAAGTGAATTTGGTTACCGAATTATAAACTTTTTTGCCGTTTTCTCTGCCATTTCGGAATATGTGAAGTGCAAAATGTGCAACTCTGATATACGATTTCTCGAATCAGGTACGCGGGGTTTAGGCTTCAAAATAACCGTCTGTTGCCCGAATTGTCCAAAAGTTGAAATCCCGAGTTGTCCAATCATACGAAATGGATATGAAATTAACCGTAGGATTGTACTAACAATGCGACTATTAGGAGTGGGGCTAGCTGGAATAATGAAATTCTGCGCATTTATGGAATTGCCACGGCCTATATTTCAAAGTTGTTACGACCGTGCAGTAAATATGATTTTGATCGCTACGAAAGCCGTGCGAGACTGTAGTATGAAAAAGGCAGCAGAAGATGAGAAGAAGAAAAGTGAAGAAAATGGATTGCATACAGGAATAACTGTATCTGGTGATGGTTCCTGGAGAAAACGAGGATTTTCGTCTCTTTTCGGGATCACATCATTGATCGGATGGTTTACAGGGAAAATTGTTGACATTGAAGTGAAATCGAAATACTGTAAAGCTTGCGAGCACTGGAAAAATAAATTAGATACTGCTGAGTATGAAGAATGGCTCGAAACTCATGCCGATCAATGTCAGTCGAACCATGAAGGCTCATCGGGTAAAATGGAGGTAGATGCTGTCATCGAGATGTTTCAACGTTCCGAAGCTTTACACGGATTTAAATACGCAAATTATATAGGTGATGGTGACAATAAAACTTTCAAGGGGATATTGAATGCAAAACCGTATGAAAATTTTGAAGTGTCAAAAAAAGAATGTATTGATCATGTACAAAAACGAATGGGCACTCGGTTGAGAAATTTGAGAAAAAAAACAAAAAATCTTGGAGGAAAAGGAAAATTAACTATGAAATTAATTGATCAGTTAACAATTTATTATGGCTTGGCCATTCGACGGAATTCAAACTCGTTAGAAAATATGAGAAATGAAATCTGGGCGACATTATTTCATAAAATGTCAACTGACGAAAATCTACAGCACGAAAAATGCTCAGAGTCTTGGTGCGAATGGAAGAAGGCGCAAGCAACGGGTTCCTTAGACTCCTTTCATCATAAGCCGGCACTATCAAACGAAGTTTTTGAAGCCATCAGACCAATCTACGAGGATTTGAGCCGTGACGAGTTGCTGAATCGTTGCTTGGGAGGCTATACGCAGAACAGCAACGAAAGTTTTAATTCTACAGTCTGGCACTTGGCTCCTAAAAATTATTCAAGCGGAAAGAAAATATTACAAATAGCAAGTGACATTGCTGTTTGTAATTTTAATGATGGACTGATAAACGTTTTAAAAATAATGAAAGTGATGGACATGAACATTGGACCACAATCCTACAACTTTTGTTTAGAGACGGACGCTGCTCGAATACAATGCGCGGAGCGCTCTTTGACGGACGCAGCGAAACAGGCTTGCTCCAGCATAAAAGCGTCCAAGAAAAAAAACGAGGAGGAGTTTAGCAACCTGGAAGGTCAGCTTTACGGTGCTGGAATAGCAGATTAAAGGTAAAAAATTTTTAATAATCAAATTTTTTATTTTATCATGTTCGAAACACGAGTCAAAACTTTAAACGCGTTTTTCTCGAAACACGTTTTTTCAAATCGGCACGCAGCATAATTCAAACAATTTTCTATTTTTTCACTCCAAATTAATATCACATTTTTAAAACAACATTCCGCATAGAAATACGTAGCCGATTTTCGATAAGTTAATATTTCGATTTTTTAGGTACAAATAAGTGCCCGTTTGTTGGTAGTAAAATGAACTTTTTTTTTCAAATGCTCGCTAATTTAACAAAAATAAATATTTTCAAAATCCCCTACGTATTTCTATAGCTATACTAATGTAGTTTAAGAAAAAAATTTTTATTTTGTTCCAGATTAATTTTTGCTGCACTTCTCTGCGTGCCGCGGAGCCCCTCCAAAAAAAACCGTTCCGCAGAAACGGCTGTTGGGCAGCCATTTTGTAATATTTTTTAATAAACAAAATTTTTTTTAAAACTTCAAAACATGCTTAACAACATCCTTAAAAAGAATTACCCTTTTACTTTTCCTTCCACTTAAAAAAAAATCGCAAAAAAACGTTAAATTTTCGCTCTCTACTGTGGTGTAACCCCTGAAGGCACTCCAAAGGATAAAAAAAGTGTATGTATTATATATTAATTTTGCAACATTTTTGCAACATTTTAATTATTTAATTATATACATACATTTATATTCTAATTTCTGTAAAATACTTTTATTCATGTGTTTCATGTATATTATGTGCTCTATATTATATATATTTACTTCAAAATATCTATGTAAAAAGTTAATATCATTTTGTATATGTATATATTTTTATAATAAATGAATACGTCATATAACTTATATTATGTATAAATAAGTTATATGACGTATGACATATGTCATATAACTTATTTATAAAACATGAAATTGTGACGTGACGCTTTCCGTCGCGCCCGTCACAAGGGCACTAGCCCGGCCAAAGGGGGCGGAATTTGGAGTCGCGTCCCCGGTCAAGGAGGGAGCGATTTCTCCCGCTTCGACGGGTCTTGCGCTTTTATTTAATTGTTATAATCTACCGACAAACTTAAGATTTTGGCGTTAGGGTGTATGGCCAATTTATCGTTTTGTGTAACTAACGTCAAGAAGAAGCGAACGCCGTGGGATTTCGAAAGATGACCTCGACAGTAAAGAGGAAGCCCGGAAAACATACGAAACCAAGGTCATGTATCGAGTCTCGCGTTAAACATTGTCATAGTAGCAGTTACCGATCCTCCAATTTTGCAGGACCGAGGTTACGGGGAAGCCCCGACAAAGGTCCAGATAGAGGGAGCACGGCAGTGCAACCGGATGCCGAAAGACGTTGCCGCCATCACCGAGAGTCCAAACAGACGGTCGATGTAGCCATAGCCTGGCCAGCCGGGCAGATCGAACCGGAGGACGGCAAATTTAGAGGCCCTTATTTTGAAGTATCGGCCGTTGGCGAGCAAGAAGGCAAGGATAAACAAATGAAGAATAAACAATTGACGAGGTCGGAGCTGTTTACGATCGACAGGCGACTCGAGGAAAAATTATAAACAGAGTGCGCTGACCGATGCGTGGAGACTCGACATGGGCCAGGGGAACCTCAGAGAAACCACTGTTCGACGAGCCAGCAACCGGAAGGAGCAGCTCCAGAGGAGGGTCCCGACGAGCGTAGCCGTACCGTCTTTGTAAGGCCATCACCCAGGGTAGATATAATTTTGTAATACCGGCCAAAGCGGGCGCCTCCGACACATTCGTTACTGACAGTTACTGCTAAAGTACCGATTATTCTTGAGTATCGAAATAAGAAGTGCCGATATCGCTTCCCGTGAATTTCTGAGTCGGAGGTTAGCTGGCCCCGGTTACCGTGTTACCGTAGCCCTCTTCGAGGCGCTGAGCCGTCGACAGTCCAAACGCTCATAGTCCGAGAAAGACTTATATCGTTACCGTCTCCGTCTTACCGGAGTTATCAGTTATCGTTTGCCGGATTATATTGTTACTGTCTTCGTCTTACCGGAGTTATCAGTTACCTGTTACCGTATGTTACCATTGTCTTGAAAAGATACCGTTTGATAAAGTTAATAGAGAATTCGAGTCGCGGAATTTGCGTGGAGTGCAGTGCCGTTTTGCAGCGAGAGTTTGAATTCGGCCTTGGGGCGTAACGATCAACTCGTCGCGGAAACTTGAGTGCCTCTATCGAAATTACCGTCGAGATTACCTTTTTGTCGGCTACCGAAATCCATATATTACCGTTAGTACGGATTTGGCCTTGGAACGTCGTCTCTGGGCGAGATTCCGGATTCACGCCTTTAAAGAAACTGGATGTCTCTGACAGGACTCCCTCTGTCTCCGTGTCTTACGGTGTTACCGTTTTGGGGCCTGTCCTGGAGCGTCGTTTCTTGGTGGAATCTCGGGGGTCGCAGTTTTGGGAGGAGACTGGAACGTATCTGGCAAATCTATTGCCGTATCGGTTACCGTGACGTTTCTCTGAATATTGTTTTGGCTTATCATTCCGATTGCCGCTTCTGATTGTCGTTTTGCGTTCCGATTTTTGTGTTTGAATATCGTCGTAGGTAACGTTTTCGTCTACCGTTTTGCGTATCGTTCCCGGAATATCTTTTGGAGTGCCGCTTTGATTGCCGATTCTAAGTATCGTTTTGCGTATCGTTTCCGAGTATCGTTTTGAGTATTGTTTTCTGTGACGCCTGTTTGGCGAATATAATGTTTTGATTTGCGTGCGATACCGACTCTCTTAAAGAGATTCTAAAGCTTGTTCAGCTCTGTTAATTCACGATTCTGTAATAATAAGTGTTATTAACTTTTATTGTTAAACGTGGTGTTTTTCTGACGACATCTCCTCTCCAGAATCTCCAATAGAAATCAAAAGAACTACGTCCCTCTGCCATATACTGAACGGGGAGCGGCCGGACAAATTAAAAGAATTATTAATATAAGTTACCGTTACCGTGGTGCGATTATACCCACCTGGCGCCCATTTCCGGATACCGATTTCGCGAGTTACCGAGTCGAGCATCTATTGCCGACACCGCGAGTTACCGAATCGAGCATTTATTGCCGATACCGCGAGTTACCGAGTCGTGCATTTACTGCCGACGTCGCGTAAGTTACCTAACTCCCGAAGATCGTGGAGTACCGCGGTTACCGATTTCCATTGGGCGTGCTCCCTCGGATCTGGCGTGATTCCGAGGCTAGTTCACGTCGCAATATTAACAAAATTATTAAATGTTCAAAACCGTTTAGATGATGCTTTTTCAAGGTCAAGTTCCTGTTTTCGTATGATTCAAGATGTAATTTCTTAATGTCTGTAGCTCTTAGCATTCGCGCAATGTCAATTAATTTGATGTTTTTCTCTCTAGGTAAATTACATTTATTGAACACAATCCAGTAGTCAGAAATCTGAGAAGTATTATGCAACGTAATATTTGATACGTCGAGATTAAAATTTGACAAGTCCGCTGAGTTGATACAGGTGATCTATGCGAAAAAACGTTTTTTATGTTAATTTGATTTTATTATTTAAAAGATGAAAAAAAGAAAAAAAATGTTTGTTTGTGAAACTTTTCATGAATTTAACTATATTAGTTTTTGAAGTGCAATTTTAAGTAAATAGTTATAAGTAAGACATTGAAAAACTTTTTAAAAAAAGATGGAATAGAAAATTTTCTTAGAAAATACTTTGCTCAACAAAAGATATTATTAACTATAAAAACATGAATATCGTAATCATGAAAAAATTAATATTTCTTAATTTTTGATGTCTTATAATATTTCTGAATTGTTTAATGCAGTGCTCGGAATTAGTCTGAACATTTCAGCCGATTTCCGTGGTATACGCCTTCTCTCCTCTCCTTACCGCGCGCACCGCAGCCGCTAGGGCCAGCGCCGCCGAGCGTTAGGAGCGGCACTATCCGATTATGAGTGGGTTCTTCTCCCTATTTATTAAAATTAAAAAAAATTTATTAAAATTTATTTATTAAAAATAAATTTAAAAATAAAAAATTTATTTTTAATAAATTTCAATAAATTTTTTTAAATTTTAATAAATAGGGAGAAGAACCCACTTATAATCGGATAGTGCCGCTCCTAACGCTCGGCGGCGCTGGCCCTAGCGGCTGCGGCGCGCGCGGTAAGGAGAGGAAAGGAGGCGTATATCACGGAAATCGGCTGAAATGTTCAGACTAATTCCGAGCACTGGTTTAATGTAACAAATAATTTGTTTGTATCTATATTAGTCGTTTTTTAATTTTATAGTTTTTGATTTAAATTCTTGTAGTGATATTGATTGTGAGTACACAAAGTTTGAAAATTATATATCGCACACCCGCAAAAAAAGTGACACCAGTCAAAATTTTTCGAATTTTGTTTTGTGTGCGGATTGCGTTCTAAATCGGTCTTTAATCAAGAAAAGTGATAGAAGTTGAATTTAAATACTTTCCGCATGAGTCCGATATGTTTAATACTGCCGTAAATAATTAATTTCAAAATTATTGTTTAACCAAGTATGGACAAGTCGAATTATTTTTTATAAAATCAACTTTGCCTTAGACAATTTATAATTAGTGACAAAATTTAAAACAAACTAATCTATGATATTATTAATGGAAAACGTTATTATTAAAGCAATTTCTACTTTCCTCTCTAATAATTTGATATTTTTGATTTGTGTCACTTTTTTTGCGGGTGAGTAATGTGCATACATTAATATAAAACATTCATGATGTGATAAATACGCACCAATATGTAATGATCGTCGTTGTTAATAGATATTTCGAAAACAGGATTATTATTATCTATTCTACAACTTACATAAGTTGGCACCAAGTTCCTATATGTACATTGACACTCCTTGTTTGTTGGACATTGGAGAGCAAAAATGCTTGTCATAGCTACGAATAGAATTACGATGCATGTCTTATGACGGGTATTCATTTTCGTTTTATTACCTATAAAAACTATCGAGTAAATGTATTATTAAATGAAGATTAATTTAATAACTACAAAGAAAAACTTTTTTTAAACCTTAAAATATTGCTTGACATTGGATATATTTATTTCTTAAAGTTTCAAATAAATCTTGAATAATTGAGAAATTGTAGGAACTGTCTTAAATACACATTTCTTTTTGTTAGCATTTTGTTTTATAATGTGTATAATATGAGTAAAAATTATAATACATAATATGTTTCTGACAATTATTGCACAGATAAGTGCAGTTGTTTGTTTATGAATTAGCTAAGTTTAATTTAGCTGTGTATATATTATAAATAGTGTTAGAAATAAAATAGTAAAATTATTAAACGCTGTTTATCGTTTACGTAAGTGACATATAAATATACGTCACACTTGCAAATAATAATTTTAATCTTCTTTTTTACACTCTTTAAATATTATAGCAAGTAGGAAGAAATGTTCAGAGAAACGGAAATCAATTATCCTTGAAAATAAATTACATCAATAAATAAAAAAATATTATGTTAACCGGCGATATTTATTTCTTAACGATTGTAGGACTTATACATTTTGTAAACGCGTTTACTACAACGCGAACATACAAATAAATTCTACACTACATATGTGACTGATCATTAACAGAAGGTGACACATAAATGGATTTAAAAAAATAAAATTCATACTATTTACTCACCTTGTGTTATACTATATACGTTGCAAATGATTGCGAGCTGCCTGTTTAGATTGCTTTCTCTAATAAAAAGTAATGATGACAAATGAATAATATTATTTCTATCTACGGATATCACACATAAGCACAGCTTGGCATGTTTCTCGACATTTCTGATAGATCGGATGTATTTCAATTGTAAACTATATTCCTTAGAAGATCCATATAAGCAATGGGTTAACAAAACGACATAAAAGAATTATGTTCATCTAATTTACAAAACTATAATCACATTTCACACTCGCATGCAATATATTTCAGAAAATTGTCAGCTACAATCAACCATTCGTTAGACGACTGATGGAAGCTTGAACATTTTTGTCTCCAAGTTGGAGAGGTTGTTATTCTTTAGCTGGTCCTACGTAGACTGACTAAGTAATCGCGATCTTTTATTTTTTTCTTTTGACTGTTTCCGCTCTTTTATTGTTTTTCTATTATTTATTCTTCTTAGCTTTGTATAATTATACAATATACAAAAAATGTGTTTAATTGTATGCGTGATACGTAAGAAATTAAAAGCACAAAATATAAATAATTTATTTTTCTTGACGATATTTTTAGACTTTCTAAAACAATTATCAGCATCTCACTTAATTAATCTCGAATAATCAGCAGAATTTCCTATCACGAAACCACAAAATGAAAGGAAGAAAGGAAGATATGGAGAAAGATTATCTTACTGCGTGCGTTCTAATTTAAAAAAAAAACGAGAAGTTTGTTACATTATTATATTTATACTACACATACTACACATATTATTATTTAAATTTAATTACAAAATTTAATTAAAAAATAAGATAAAAATTAAAACTGATTTAAATTAATAATATTTTTTAATATGGAGCATTCTTTCTCAACTTTACACCCATGCTGCCCATTTTCTATTTGATCTAAAAATTTTTGAAAAAATCTTAAAATTTACAGAAAAATGTAAGCTTTCCAATGGCGCGTGGCAAAATGATCAAATTCAATTGGATCATACTTATAATTTCAGAAAACCGAAAAAAAATAATAAAAACAATAATTATTCAAGTGTAGCGATTATTCATTTGACGTTTTTCTCTTCCAATTAACACTTTCAAGTACTCTGTTTATCTGTGCACTGTCACATGAGTCTAAACTAAAATGGCGGATTCAATATGACCGCCAAAAATTAAAAAAATTTAAGAAATTAACTGATTTTTATAAAACTTGGTATCAAGGAGTTTTTCGGGTTACTGTATACGAGTCTAAAGTTATCTTTCAAAAATACAAAATGGCGGATCCAATATGGCCACCAAAACATTTTGAAAATTTTTAGAAATTAACGAATTTTTATAATACTTGGTATCAGGGACTTTTTCGGGTTGCTAATAACTAGGGCGCGGATGTTCGTGCACGATCCCGTGTCGCGCGCAGAGAACCGCTGCGTGCGAGTGAGTCAAGTATTCGCTAAGGTAGCATTTCTCGAGAAGACCCGATTGTCAATTCATCCGAATTCAATACATCTATTATGTATAATGTGGCCTACTACATGTAAATATAAACATAAACATAACCAAACAAAAAAGTTGCTACCTTAGCGAATACTCGACTCACTCGCACGCAGCGGTTCTCTGCGCGCGACACGGGATCGTGCACGAACATCCGCGCCCTACTAATAACGAATTTGAAGTCGCATTTCGAAAATTCAAAATGGCGGATCTAATATGGCAACTAAGAATTTGAAAAATTTTTAAAAGTAAGGGAGTTTTATAAAATTTGAACAGAGAGTTTTACGGCCAGTTAAATACAAATCTTAAGTCGCATTTCGAAAACTGAAAATGTCAGATCTAATATAAAGACCAAAAATATTGAAAATTTAGGAAATTGACAGATTTTTATAAAACTTGATACTAGAGATACTTCTGATTCTGATATCGCCTGAGCTCTTACCCTCTACTTTTTGAAATCTTGGTATGAAAAAGTCGAACTATTACCAGCATTGGAATATCTCTTAATCACCATTTCTTTGTTGATTGGGACGAAATAGTGATTTTTCAGAATCTCTGGAACTGGTGGAGCTACATCAAATTGTTTTTTCAAAAATCTTTTTGTCTTTTGGTGCTTTTTGTCATTATATGACAGTATACTAATACTTTTAGAATTTTTTTGAGCCCAGTCAACAAGTTTCTCGAATGAAAGAATGGCATCGTTCGGTTTACTAAGGAGGCTAGCTCGCATAGCTTCCCTTTTGAACACAGCACCTACACCGTCTGAAGCACCTTTACCATGTGCAGTGGCATGATAGTTCCATTCCGCTGCAACACCAAAATCCTCTTCGTGATGCATTAGATTCATCATCTGATATTTATTTTTAAAATGCTGTTTTGCTCCATCGCTAAAGTAGATTACTCTTCTTAGCTCAGGAATTATTATTTTCAATTTAGGAATCAGCATCTTTTGTACAGTATATACAGCAGCTGTGTCACGAAGTGTACTATCCGACAAAAAAATAAAACTTTTGTGTTCAAGTTCTAACTCTTTTTTATAGTAACACACGACAGGAAAGACAGTACATTGTGAATTATTAAAATGGAACGCCTGCGATGCATCTTGCACAACATACTTGTAATTCTCAGAAAAATCTAATACTGCAAGAACTTCACCTTTTTTTAAATTCTCTTTTCTTTCCTGATAGAATCGAGATTGTTCTTTTGCAATGAAAGAATGAGGTTTTAGAATGATAAATTTGTCACAAAATTCATCGACAAATTCCGACGACGGAAGAATTTGCATCTGAAGAGTTGATTTGTCAGTTGTTGTCCAGAACTATATGTGGTGAATACCTTTCTCATCTATAAGAGTTCTTTCAAATGTTTTTTTAGTTCAATAATACCAGGACATTTACTGCATTCACCAATATAACAATTTTCATCAGGATTTTTGCACACGATTTGGCGTAAGCAATCTTTATAATCATGTAAAATCACATTGGAATCTTTAGTAAGATTATTTAAATTGACAGAGTCAATCATCAATTTGCAATTTTGATGTATCGTACAGACACAGACCGAATGCGTACCATTCGCACCAGCAAGTATACAATGTTTTGGTCGGAGTTGGACAAATTTACTAAAACTAACATGACAGTCAGGATGGCATTTACTATAAATATCATAAAGACCTCTTAAATCTGAAAGGAGAAGACGTTTCTGAATCAAATCTCTGTCCTTGTCATTTTTTACTGAAACCATATCTTTCATACCTGGCATGATTCTGCTATTTTCGTCACTATTGTAAAAATCTTTAATTCGTGTAACAGTACTTTCCGGCAATGGTTTACCATTCTTAGCAGTTGTTTCTGCTAAAACGCCCTTAGATGCTTTCAATTCTCTAGCTTTTTCTGCAAAATACCTACAACAGTTGAATTCCCGAGAAATTTGACTTAGACTCCATGTATCTGGTACTACAGTCAAAATCGTCAATCTCAAAGGATCATTAATTTCAAGAGTGGAAAATTTTTCTTTCAATCCACTCAACATATCTTCCAACTCAATCTCTCTTTGTGATTTTATGTTGCATTCAATTCCACTGAAAGATAATGAAGATGCACCGGAAGATACAGAAATATTCTGTTCAGTATCATGAGTACAATTATCAAACGTTTTATCAAGACTTGATGAGACGTGCGTATTTTCATTCATGCGAGGATATTTCATTTTCCTACATGCTGCACAAATTTTAGCATTATCTGGAAATTTTGGGAATAATCGTCTGATAACACTCGAAATGCGTCGAAGATCTTTCCCTCTGTGACCTTCCACATTGCAACATCTATCACCGTGTATACTGGACATATTCAAAATCAAATTCTAAGATTCACGATCAAAAATAGTACAAATAATAGAATTTTCTGTAGTATTGTTCTGAGAGCAGTCCTAAAAGAACGGTTAAAAGTAGCTCTGAAAAGAACTGTTCGAAGAAAACTTCAGAGAAACGCTTAAAGCACAAAAAAGCCCAGAACCATGGGAGTCGGATATACAAATCCAAATATTAAAGCGTTTAGAAATTTACGGAATCACAATGAAACGTTTTTTAACGTTAAAATGTTGTAATAAATGGCGATAATATCGCGGTAGAGAAACTCTCTCGAATGTGTACAAAATGGATTTTACGATCTTATTTTATGAAACTTTTTTGACTAGGCTCAGAAAAAAAATAATGATCCAATTGAATTTGATAATTTTGCCACGCGCCCATAAAAGACTTGAATTTTGTTTATAAATTTTAATAGTTTTTCGATAATCGTCCAAATCCAACCAAATAGGTCGATAAATACGAATTTAATGATGAAATTTTAAAATCTGCGTCTCAAATATACTCCTGATACCAAGTTTTATAAAAATCCGTAAACTTCTTAAATTTTTCAATATTTTTGGTGGTCGTATTAGATCCGCCATTTTGAATTTTCAAAATCCGATTTGAGATTTGTATTCAGCATACAGAAAAACTCTTTGGTATTAAGTTTTACAAAAATCCGTTAATTTCTTAAATTTTTTAAATTTTTGGCGGCCATATTAGATCCGCCATTTTAGTTTAGATTCATGTGACAGTGCACAGATAAACAGAGTACTCGAAAGTGTTAATTGGAAGAGAAAAACGTCGAATGAATAATCGCTACACTTGAATAATTACCGTTTTTATTATTTTTTTTCGGTTTTCTGAAATTTTAAGTATGATTCAATTGAATTTGATAATTTTGCCACGCACCATTGGAAAGCTTACATTTTTGTGTAAATTTTAAAATTTTTTAAAAAATTTTTAGATCAAATAGAAAATGGGCAGCATGGTTGTAAAGTTGAGAAAGAATGCCCCTACTATATAAATTTTCTTTTTATTTTAAATTTATTAAAAAAATATGAAACATTATTGATATTTCTTTATTTCTATAATAATTAGTAAAGCTTTACTTTTATGCACTTACCAGTTACAAATAAACATCTCTGTACTGGGTACAATTTCCATGTTGCAGTATCTGCATGTACAGTACATGATGTACTACGCTTTCTAAAATTTTATTAAAAGTTTTTTGGTCTTTTACAGGTGGCCAAAAAACTTCTCGTTTTCTAGGAGTTAACCATGTGCTTCTTACAACTGCAACACTACCACCTCCATCATCAAATTCGATTAAAACATAAGACATGCTGTCACTCCTCGTATTAATTATAGGTACTATATAAAAGTATCGTGAAATTCTACAAGAAATCCACAAACTGTATAATGCAAGGAAATATATGACCGCATACAGCGAGAAATAACTCATTGAATAGACATCTAATCGACGTCAAAATCATCAAAATCACATCGAATTACATTGAATTACACGTATTTTCAATGATTTCTACGTCGATAAGATGCCAATTCAATAAGTTGCTTCTTGCTGGGCATTGTTACATTTTTTTTTTTTTTTTTATTCGGGAGGGGCAAGCCCCTCCCCGGAGGTGGGGAATCTTCTACAAGACACCCTCTGGCGTGCAATGGGAACATCCCTGCCACAGGGTAGTGTTGGATTCGTCCGGAGGAGTGGTCTGCGACACCACTGCTCCCCCGGACGCCTACCAACTAAACCCCACCCCCGTTAATGTGCCATCAGCAGCCGTTGTGGGAGGAGGCTGGGAATCACCTAACGGCATACAATCCAGCCATCCCCCCGGCGGGCCGGTTGTCCGGCGAAACATAAGATATTTGGGGGGGAACAAAATTTCCCCCCCACACCCCAGACGCTACTCCGCACCAGGCCCGAAGGCCCGAGGATCCCACCTACGGGCGTAGGTGGTAGCAAGACGCACCCGCATCAAGCAGTGCGGGCGCCGCTTGCCACCTCGCGCCGCAAGGGATCATCCCCCTACAAGTAGGGGGTCATCGGATCAGTCTTGCGGCTGACCCGAGGGATGATGGGGGAAAAATAGAGCGATGATGAGGGGCAAGGGCAAGCCCCTACCTCTACCCCGCTTGACTCCTGTATTGGGGGGCTCAACGCCCCCCCCTAACTCAAAAAAGCAGAGGGGAGGGGTTCACCCCTCTCCCCCCACGCGCTCCCCAAATGGGCGGGGTTTTTACCCCCGCCCCAGTAATCCTTTTATGGCTCACCCTTCCTCCGGACATGTGGTGGGGGGGTGCAAAGCGCCTGATTCCGCCGTCCGGAGAAGGGAGCCCACTCCGCAAATGGAGCGGTGGTGAAGGGCAGGGGCAAGCCCCTACCCCTTCTCCGCTCGACTCCTGTATTGGGAGGGCTCGACGTCCCCCCTGGATCCTCCAGTAGGAGGGAAAGGACATGCCCTTATCCCCCCTACATAATCTCCAAATGGGCGGGGATTATATCACCGCTCCTTCCTCCATTACGTGGCGGGGGGGAAAGCCGATGCCCCAACCGACGCCTCGCCCCCCCAGGCCAGGCCCCCCCTTCTCCAGCTCCAGCCCCGCCTTCCCCCAGGGCGGCGCTGCGAGGCACACCATTTGGCGAGGCGACCACCCTCCGTCACCCCCCGGGGAGCGGGAGCCCCTGCTTAGGGGAACCGGGGGTGGGGGGCCGAGGCCGCGGTAACAACAGCAGCAGCCCTCCCACCACTTTCCACGAGAGGGAGGCCATAAATGGCCCCCCCTTATTCCTCCAAACGTAATAATATGAGGGGTAAATGGGGAGAGGGACAAACCTCCTAATCCCACCTCCCTCCCCTCTATTTGGGGAGGTTTACTCCCCCTGCTTCCTCGATTACCTGGTGGGAGAGGTAGACGGGTCACCGTCTTACACTCCCCCCCCCCTCCAGGTCGGTCATCCATAACCTCCCCTAATTCGGGAGGCCTCCAAGTGGAGGGCATCCAACAGGGGCCCTCCTCATTCCTTCTTTTGGGTGGGGTTTTAACCCCCCATACCTCCTTTGCCCGGTGGGGGGAGCCGACGGTACCCCGTCTGACACTCCCCCCCCCCGGGCGAACCTCAGTTCCCCTCCTCTTAAGGAGGGGATTGGGGAGGCTTCGGGAGGAGAATGATGTTACTGTCTCCTCCCGCCCTCCCTCTTCTTCTTTTTCCTCTGTCTGGCCTCTCCGGGGGGAGGAGGACGTGACCCATGGATCTCATCCATGTCCTCCCCCAGGCCATCCAGAAGAAATCTCGATGCTTCCCCCAGTGGTGGGGGAGGTTTACCTGGTTTGGGGGCTGCTGCTCCCTCACCGGGGGTCTCCTCGGGACAAACTGCGTCTCCGAGACGAGTCCCCAGTGCGGTTCCTCTAGTGCAGCCCCCTCAGCCACTCTCTTCAGTACTTCGACCCCTTCCAGCTGGTTGGGGCCGGAGTACGTTACCTCCATCTTCCACGCGTCGGCGCGTCGAGTCGCTCCTCCAAACACTATGCTGCGGGGATCCTGTCCACGGTCCTTCCACCCCACCTGCATCAACTCCTTGACGTAGCAGGGGTAGGGCGGAGTGTCCTCATCTCACGAACACATCGCCCGCTCCAGCTCCCTCCGGCTCAGCACCGGCCCATGGTCCCTCCACCGGAGGAGGACCCCGGAAGGGAAACCTTCCCTTCCGCGGTCCGCCCCCTGCTGAGGGACATTATCCACAGGGGGGCGACTGCCTTCTCCATCACTACTTCCACAGTCGTCCCCCGTTTCACCTCCGTTCCCGAGTAAAGTATCCAGAGCTCATTCCCTACCTCGTCCCGGGTCTCATCCATCACGTTAACCCATGTCATAACTGCAGTACTGTCGGGACCCGTGTACTGCAGCACCAGTTGCCGGCCTCTGGGCTCCCGGCGACGCACCCACGCCTTGGTGCAGCCAGGGTCCACCCCCCTTTCCTGGCATCTTTGGAGGATCCTCCTCCCCACCGCATCGAGTTCCATGGGGAGAGGGGGCGCATCCTCCGGCACCTCCCCCGCCCCCACCACTCTTCCTACACGCAAACCCCTCTACAGTGTGAATCTATATATGGGCCCCTTATGGCTCCCCTCTGGTGGTTGTTCATCCTCAGCTGGAGGGGCGATTCTCCCACACTCTCTCGCCCCCTCCACTGTTTTCCTTTCTTTATTGGCGGGGGGCGGGTTTTCGGTCCCCCCCTCAACCAACTGTCCTTCCCTCCCTCCCTTTTTGGGAGGGGGAGAGGAGGGAAGAGTGGCCCCGTGCATCTTTTTGGCGGGGGCCGACTCCCTTTCTCTACTTCTCACCTCTTCTGCCTGTGGCTGGGGGGGCCTCGAGTCCCCCCCCCCCCCACAGGCGGTTCTCTTCCTTCCTCCAAGGTGGGGACGGGGCCTGGGCCCAGTGCGGCCCCTCCGCTCCCAACCTGGGTCTCCATCCTTACCGGGGTGGGAGGGAGCAGCGGGCTTTTGCTGGCTCCTCCCTCCCCTTTCCCAGTCTCTATCTTCCTCTTTGGGGTGGGGCAGAGTGGAGGGCCTTTGTTGACCCCTCTCCCCCTACTCCCTTCCTCCATTCCAGAGGGTACAGAATCGGGTTTCCCCCCTCCCCCTCTACTGAAGGGTCCCGGGAGACCCTCCCCCCTCCTGCTTCCACTTCCATTGCCTGGGGTGGGTCGGGAGAGAGGGTAATAACGGGGATGGGAACATCCCCACCCTCTCCTTCGCCCCCCAGGACTTCCTCCACCCTACTTATGTCCTTACTTGGGGGCGCCGAGGGGGGTACGGTGTCCCCCCCCCTTCCCCGGCTTCCTCCGACCTGGGGTACAACTGAGGGGGCTGGCCCTCCCCCCGCCCCTTTTCCTCCCTTTTTCTTTCGCCCTACTTTTGGTGGGACGACCGGGCAGGTGCGGCCACCGATTCTGTGGGCCGCCTTCCTGCCCTCCTCCGCGCAGACTGGGCAGCTTGCTTTGCGCTGCGAGCAGCCCTGCGCCTTGTGGCCGGCACTTCCGCAGTGGAGGCAGCAATTGCCGCGATCCACCGTCGAGGGGCACCGCCACCTCTCGTGCCCCCTTCGGAGGCACCTATAGCATCGAGGGGGGAGAGTGAGATCGCCCTTCCCCCCTTTTTCCTCTTGGTGGGCGGGCTGCTGCCCCCCATTTCTCAGTGTCTGCGTCCAGGCATCGGATTTGCTTGGAGCAGACACCTTCTCCGTTTTGGAGGAGGAAGGCCTAGCACCCCCTCCTCCGGGGTTTCTCCCTCCTCCACTCGGCATCATAGTGCAACTTCGACGGATCTCCTTGATTATACCGAGGAGGATACTTAAAAGCCTGTAGGCCTCCGCCCACAGGTCGCCGTCCGCGGTAGCCATAAGATCCAGGGCGCCCGCGTGGCACGCCCTGAATAGCTCGTCGCACGATGACAACAGGGAAAGCACCGAGCCGGCCTCTGGGGGTCCGAATCCCCTGAGGCAGTAAAAAAAGTCCTCTCTGTCGTCATAATATTTACCATATTTGTATTTTGTTAACAGAGTTGTCATCTCCGGGTTTTTTATCGTGGTTTTCCTTCCACTAGGACGGTTGTCGACCAGAACTATCGAGCCCGTCCTGCCCGGGTCTTTTTATAGAGGTTGTTCCACCTTCGTAGCCCGTGTATGCAACAGTGCATACACCGGCCCCCGGCCCCAAACTTGGGGTTACGGTATACTGCGACTTATGTACTGTGGGGTTGCGCAACTCGCTCACAGGGATCGTTCAGACCACACATTTTTACCGTCTCTGTGGTCATTCAGCCTTCGGCATGATACTTTCCACCTTGGCTTGAGACCCATCCCTGTCTTCTCGGACCCATACACACAAATCGGCGTGCACACCTCACGGACCCCCGAAAAAGCGACTGGCACGCTCGGCGCACGCCACCGACCAGCCGGAGGGAGAACCCCCCCCCCCCCGCCCACCCGCCCGCATGAGGACCGACATGCGGCGGATCACGCGCAACGGCGTACACCAAAAGCGCGTTCCGTAAGGAATGCCGATCCGCAAGGAATACGGATCCCCCCGGGGAACGCGTCCCGGCGCAGCCGCCGCCCCCTCACCACTACATGCCAGTCCGCAAAGCAGACCACAGGCCCCCATCCAGGCGGGCGTGAATGAGGATGAATGAGTGTGTATGTGCAGAATGAATGTGAGAGTGCATGATGGTGAGTGAGTGTGTGTATGTGTATGCAAGGCGGGAGGTGGCAGCCCACGCATCACCTCGATGCGCGGGTGCCCCCCGCCGATGCATGCGTGACCCCCGACTTCCGAGCATCTTCGCTACAGCGAAGGCGCCCAGAAAGTACGGGGGCCAAGAATGTATGTGTGCGTGAGTGTGTGTATGAATAGATGCGAGGCACGGGGAGGGACGACCCCCGGCCGAGTACGCAGAGTCCGGGAACGACTGGGGAGGAGAGCTTACGCACCTCCCCCCCATTCACCTATGGTTTGATATCGGAGTTTTCCTTCTCCTAGGTCGACTGCCCGCCCAGGGCTCACGAGCTCGACCTACCCGGGTCTTTTTATAGAGGTTTTACCACCCTCGCGGCCCGTCCTAGCTAAGCTAGCACCGGCCCCCGGCCCCATTAACTGGGGTTACGGTGTGAGTCGTCACGCCCCCCCCCCCCACGTGCCATGGGGGGCCAACCGTTATGCCGGAACACCGGCGTGCTAACGAGGCTGGTCAGGCCCCGGATTTTTTCTCGAGGTTTACTCCTCTATCCCGGTGGAGTGAATAACACTCCTAACGGATCCAGGCATCCGGGCGATTGTAGTCAGGGCCGCCAACCTCTACCGGCTAACCGGGACAAGTCCCTTGAGGGGTAGCTGGACCCCCGTTCCCCCCTAAGGAGGAACTGTGCGCTCTTAGCACCGTGAAACGACTCCAACGAGCTGTCCCACGGTGAGCCCCCTCACCACGACAAGGTGGCGCACAACGAGGAGGGGCATTGTTACATCTTCTAATCTAATCTAACCTAATATAATTTTTCTCACTTTAGTAACATACAAATATAATTTATTAATTTTATTTTAAATTAGTTTCACATTAGCTTAAGTTATTATTTTACACGTATAAATTTTACAATAAAATTTATTTAAATTACTTACTTGTAAATTATATTCGTGAAAAGCTGCATGTGCTCGCACATAACCATCACGATACACGTGTAACAGCATACAACGTACGTGACCGAATTCCCGCCGAACTAGTAATGCGCATTGCGCAGATTCTTCTTAAGTGCATGTTTTACAACTTAAAGCTATCACACAATGAAAAAATAAGGAATAAGAAATAAGAAATAAGCGAGTCGATCAATCATGATTGATCAACTCGCTTTTATTTCTTATTTCTTCTTTCTTATTTTTTATTCCTTATTTAATTTTTTATTGTGCGCATGATGGCCTTTAAAAATATATTGCAATAAATTTTGTGGTTTTTATTTTATAATTAATCTATAATTATACACCATTAAGAAGCAAAAATAATTATACTATAAATTTATTTGGACGACCTTAAGACGTTTTCAAAATGACGTCTTTAGCTGGTTTAAGAAATGACGTCTTATAAACGTCCATTATTAGTCGTCGACGTCATAGTCCAAAAATGACTAAAAATAAACGTCATTATGTCGTCTTCTGACGTCACCTTGCTACTTGGGATCCTACATCTATATTTTTAAATAAATTTTGCATTGATTATTAACGGTAAATGTGCAAATGTGCATTTGCCAATTAGCTCGTATTTAATCATTTATGCATATATTGCACGCTGTTAATTATTTCTGACTACTGATTTTTTATACTGTGGAATAATAAATCGTAACAGATCGATATATAGTTATCAGCAAAAATTTGCCTGTAAATATCGGTAAACGATCGTAAGATGTTAAGACTTCGTAAGATTGTAAGATCGTAAAACTTTAATCAGGGGAGAATGCTTATGGACAATCTTCGATAAAACGACCGCTGTGCACGTTGGCTGAGCCTAACGGGATAACTCGATAAACATTTGTCCATCATGATGACGGTGCCACTCCTAGTGGACTTTTGCATATGTGAAGCTGTGTGTCTTTTTTGCGTGTAATGTATGCAACTTGCGTATTCTATATATCGCGCATATAATTAACCTGATCTGATTTTATGTGTATGAGATCAGATCCTTCGAACTAGTTATATCGTTAATAAAATACCAAAAGCTAACAATATCTCTTTATAATATTTTCTTTATTTCTAAATATTTATTTATGCGTATTAAAATATGTTTCAAAGAAATAAAGAAAGCTCTTTGATCAAATAAAATAAAGAAATTTTATATAATTTTAATACATTGAAATTTAAAATATAATTATATAGAGAAAAAATACTTTACTAAAATATTTTTTTCTGAAAACAAGAGATATCTACTACCTAAAAAATCTGAGAAAAATACATATAATGGAAAGGCTCATATAACTATCAAATGTAATATAATATAAGAGAATCAAGGGCCGTGGCAGATAGTGCGAACTTCTTACGACGACTCTTGATGCTCTTATATTATATTATATTTGATAGTTATCATATGAGCCTTCCATTATATGTATTTTAAATGACGCGTCTATCTGCTACAGAATTGTTTATTTCTTAATCCAGCGAGAGATAAATATTAGAAGCGTAGAGCTTCCGGCAAGCGGAAGACCCGGGTTCAAATTCCAGCTTCATCCACTCGCGCCCTGATATTTTCTCTCTCTTCCTTTCCTTTCAATAATTCCTATTAGTACATTATGATTCTCCATATGTGAAAACAATGTACTTAACTTTTTATACATTTTATGTATCTCTATCTGAGATCGGTGTACAATTTAACTGTCTCTAATTTAGACAAATTTATTTCCATAAGAAAAATTAAAAATTTCGCACTAACTTCCTGCATCAAGAACGAAACGGCTCTTGATGCTCTTATATTATATTATAAATCTGAGAAAAATCCAAAATAGCTATTTTTTTCTATTTAGCGAAATCGGGAAATCTCGAAAACTTTTATCGTGACTCAGGCAAATTTCTGCTGAAAATGCTTGGAGAATTTTATTTATATTTCACAATTGGTTAATTAGTTCTCTTCATTTTTCAATGCTTTTAAAAATTTTATTTTTTGAAACTTGTGTAAATCCTCATTTCTTTCTTCATAAATATGAGTCAGAAGAAGCTGATACAGTAAACGAATTCGTAAATTTGCATATAAAAGTAAAATAAATACTCTATTTTTTCCTGAAAATTTGATCTGAAAATACTGGGAAAATTAGGGAATTCTCGGGGAATTTTTTCCCAAAGTTTGATTATAGACATCTTGCAAAGCCATTTATTGCTCATGTAATATGAGCGGTAAATGTAAATATGTAAATATATGCAAATTGTAGCCAATAAACTCCAAAAAATTTCAAAAAATTTCAAAAATGTTGCAGTATATAGCGGTTAAAAATTGTTGTCGTATATTTCACGTGTGTAAATAAATATCTAAATATTTAAGCGAGAATATCGATTAATACCGAATACTAATATTGCTAACTGAACGCTAGAGTTTATTATCACCCATTTGCATTGTGGCAAAGATACTAAAACGCATGATTTAAGCTACAGCATGTTTTAAAACACGTTATTTATTGTTTTATATACCGGTTTATGATCAGGAAAAGCAATAAGAGTCTACGGATTTCTCAATCTCAGGTTCTAATAACTTATGATTGGCAGCAATTCTTGCGATTGTTATATATGGCAGCTGATACATGTCAGTCAATATCGATGATGACATGATCATCGAGTTCCTCTAACATATGTGTATTGTCAAGACACATTCTTCAAATCATAAATTATTTCAAATTATATCATAAATCATCAAGACTGATCGCTAACAATATTTAATAAATTTATCATTATTTGAAATTGATAAAAAATTAGATTTTATTATCGTAAAAATTTATCATTATTCAAACATATTATCGGCTTTTATTTAAATATTATTTAGATATTTAATCAATCAGAAATCAAAGGTACCAATTATTGTTAATTGACAAATTATTTTCTTTGCATGCAATAATTAAATATAAAGATATAAGATTTTAATTTAAAAAAATTATTATTATGATAAACAAAACAATTATGTAACAAAACAATAAAATTTAATAATAAATGATAAAACATGAAAAATTGATAGTTTCTTCCAAGCAAGTCCATTTGCAACAGATTGCAATCTTCTCATTCGAGAGAAATAAAACTCAATTAACCGTATCAAAAATTATCTTTAAAAATTTGACTTACTTCCAGACGAGCAACTTATATACCAACATGCAAACACGATAGCTCAGTTACTAGCTTTTCAAGCACATCGACAAGTACATATTTTTCTCATTTTTGTTTATTCGATTATCGTTAATAAACTGGTTCGCACCGGCGACCGCCAAATGGAATGACATGAAACACTGATCTGTTGACTCTGTTTTACAAGTAAGAGATTACTCGAAATGCGCGATAAACGATTGTTACGTTGATTGATTATATGAAAGAAGCGATTTATATTAACGGCTTCCTGATATCGTTCTGTAACGCGCACGACGGTCCGTCGCGATATTAGCATATTGATCACGAACGTGTTCACTGATGCTCGGATCACCGCCTCGGGAGTCACAAACAAATCGTCGCGCCTGCCTGTTGCCTGATCAGAGAAACGTATATATATATTTGCGTTATAATCGAAACTGTTATAACTGTACTCCGGGTGTCAACGTGTACATTTTCTGATTGCGTAGCGGGCCATTTCACCAATTGCCCGCCGATCGTGTGCGAACCGGCGATACAGGAAACTGCGCATATCATGAAAATAAAGGACATGTTTATGTGCGATTATCCCCGCGGTCGCGGCATATATGCTATATCTAACTTCATAGAACACAGAATCGTCGTGGAATTTGCACTGCTTTTCAATCTGCACTGCATAGACAAGATTAGAAATTCAAACAATAGTCAAAAATACATAGAATATCGTGGAATTTGCATTGTTTCCCAATCTATACAGCATAGAAATTATAAATTCAAATCAGATTCATCAGAATTAATCCAGATTGCAAATTCTAATATAACACTTTTGCTTCAATCTCGATAAAAAAAAAATATATATATATTTTGCAATAAAAATTATGTTTGATTTAAATTTAAAAGTTTATTTTATTTTGTCTCAAATAAAAAATTAAAATGGAAAAATCCACGAAATTGTAAATAACGCTAATAAATAAACATTTTAATAATATGTTAATAGAATCAAAAGCATTTTATCGTTCCACTTTACAGAAATTAAAATAATAATTTTTTGATGCTTTGCATGGCATATTCGAGTCACATAATTAATGTTAATATGTGTGTCAATAATCTGTTTTGCTAGATCTGCGTTCTGAATCAAAGCGCGTCTGACATATTGATCTTTTTAATGAGATACTAACTGTATTTCGTGTCTCTCTATCTCAATCGCTATCATCTTTACAGAAATAAAATTGTTTTTTTATTTAAAATTATTAATAAATAAGAAATCAAGAAATAAGAAATCAAGAAATTTATATTCACACGAAACATAGCAGGAGATTTGACTTAACAAATCATAAATTATTCATTTGCAGATAGATGTTAGCAAAAAACAATTAATCCCCAACAATTTTTAACCATCCATATTTAATTATCGCACTATCTCTCGTCATTAATCGATTATACGTTAATTTTACTATATTAAGTCTCAAAGTATTTCTTATCTCGTTAACGACTAAGTATTTCATTTCTTCATTTTGTTTATATCATTCATATTCTATTAACATTCGAGATTATGTACATGCAGTAACCAAAGACACGCAAAAATACGAATTAACCCTGAACAAATCTTGTCTGTAGCACAAAGATCGCGACAGCAATTAGAACGGATGTCTCGTATTTACGAGAATCGATGGTGTGCGTTCTATTAACTTTTTCCCCTTCGATCTCGCCATTGTAAGACATCAACCGATAATCAAAGAAATTTCCTTAATTAATATCGACACACTTCCACCGTACACGGTTCACTGCGATTTCACAGCAATTCAACTTTCGCCTTGCAGGCGTTTCTTTGCACAAATTTACCGAAGCAATTCTCATGCAGCTAAACGACAACGATGACGGAATCGAGATGAATGTTGTAATGATTCTCAATTGGATCAATTTATTCTAACGCTCGGCAGCGCTGGCCCAAGCGACTGCCGCATGCGCGGTAAGGAGAAAAAAGGAGGTGTATATCACGAGAATCGGCCGAAAAGATGAAATAATTCCGAGCTCTGATATATAATCATACTCGGTTAGATCTGTTTTCATATACATATAATGAGATAGAATATCTCATCTGATCATATACAGTTTAATAGCATTTTTATGTAGCCAACATCATCATATCTGATATTTAAAAATGATTTAAGAACGTGTTTTCTTAATTGCCGGTCTGATCGTTTTAATATTTTGAAAATTTTAAATTTAAATTAATTGCAGTTTACAGGGGGAGTATAAGTGGGGAAGATATCATAAAACCGCGAGAATGCTTCAGTAGTCTCAGTTGATCTTATAGATATTGTTATGTTGCTATGCGAAAAAATAATAAACTGTATCGTTTATTAAATCAATTTCAAACAATTCCTGATTATTTAACTTTTTTAAATATTACATAACTCGTATTCAGAACATTCAGGACCAAGTCAGGAAGTAGAAAAAAAGTTAAGAAGATTTCAATTTATTCAACAAAAAATGCTTATTACTTTAATGCTATTATGCATTTTTCTTATATTATTGTGCCATTATCTTATTCATCATGGAAGATTTGGGCAACTTATCGATCAAATACCAGGACCACCGGCATTCTTATTAATCGGCAATACTCTTATGTGGTGCTGCAGTTCATTAGGCAAGTAAAACTATGTACATTTACAAATTAATAAGTAGCATTTACAGAAAAGTATTTATTAGTAAAAGTATTTATTAATAAAATACAAAAATATCTATAATATTGATGATTTGACACAATACTTTAACGTTTACGGTAACAATAACCCAGCAAACCATATAATGTTTCATATATGTATTTTTTTTATATATATGTATATATTTTTAAAAATATATACTATTATTAGATCTTCTATTACTGTAGTAATAACAAGATTTCGAATTATGAGTAGTTCAAAAATAATTTGAAATATATTGGCTTAATGTAATAAACTAATAACTATACTTATTGAATGATCGTTTGAGATCAATACATTACTTGCTTTAAAACATTTTCGAAAAATTTGGTCGCCATTAATAATTGCAGAAGGTAAATGCATCTCATCTCCAAATATTTTATAAATACCAATCAAAGTTGAATTACAAGGTAAATAAAAATGGTTTCGACGGAGTGATATTATTTTACTCGAAAGCGTAGAGTGTCATTCTTCAATAAATATCTTTTATTGCCACACTTTTATTGTTCTTAAGTATACAGCAATTATTATTTTTTTTTTTTTAATCTTGTAAATCCATTGTACTCTACATGATTTATTTCCATTTTATTCCTATCATAATGAATAATTGGATAATTTTGTTTATTCTTAGACTTTTTCATATTGTTTTTCTTTATTTCTATTAACTATTTGTTCAAAAGGCCTGCCACTAACTTTTAATGCTTTCTTTAACTGATATAAGTAATTTTCAAATTTAAAAGCTGAAAATGAATCAATTGTTCCAAACTGCTTAACGTCTGCACAAATATGGAGCAAATTATGTACATTGTGTGATACGTATTGTTCGCCGTAATATATATATAAACCGTACTTTCCAACAAAATATTTCAAAATTGACTGAGCATAATCAAGTAAATATGCAAATTGTTTATCAGATACAATTCTTATAGTTACGCATAGACAGATAAAATGTATGTAATATTTTTTAGGCAATACATCTTTCATTATAGTGATTCCTGTGTATAATAAAAAAAGTTTAAATTTTGTTGCCTTTCAGCGATCTATGTCTAATAGATTTCTTGGGCGACGTGCGAATTCCTTTAGTATAAATAATTTTAATAAATTATTGCGCCGTTGAGCTTTTTCTAATAAAGCAGTACTTAATCGAATATTCAACTTTCCTTTAATCCAAAACTGAAGCAATCCTTTTGAAACACCAAGAAAAATAAGATGCATACAATCCAACGGTACACTTGAAACCATTCCAATATTAAGAGTTTCTATAATAGTTGGTTGAGTTTGATATTTTTCAATGTGATGTTCTTTATGTTGTCTGATTTTAAATGAATAATCTGTTCTTAATGTTGAATCAAGTTCTAGGAATACTACTCTATTATTTATAAAATCACCTTCTTGAATACATTTGGTACAACTAAAGTACGCATTGTGACTTTTAATACCGCATACGAATGATTTTGCTGGCGCATCACATATGATAGCATTTAATTTAATAGAAATAATTCTTCCACCAACATCTAAACCGGAATCAAAAATAGTTTTTGCTTCTTCTACAAAAGGTTTTAAAAAAATATCGACATTATTGGGTTTAGTTGTGCCATGATAAATTCCGATTGCGAAGGGTTCTGTATAAAAATCCGCTACTATGGCACCCAATATAGGCCAGAATTGACTTCCTGAACTTTTTGAAATAGATAAGCCATCAATATTAATGTTTATTTTGATCTCTGTAGGGTACGTATAAAAAAATATTTCAATGGAATGCTTTAAACTCTCCGCTAGTCCAAAGTGAACATATTTTCCACCATCAATGTCAATTATCTTTGAATATGTATTACGCGGGGTTCTCGTCAAATTTCTACAATCAGTTGGAACATAAAGACCATTTTTAAACAATATTTTTAACATATCATTGGCAGCGCTTTGACTGATATTATGTTTCGTTACCCAAGATCTTAAATCATCGTGTAAAGTATCGTTATTAAGTGACAGTAAAGAATCAGAAGAATTATTATAAATTGAACTTTCATCACTTGAAGAGTCGAAATTGTTATCATTATAATCATTAAAATTATTATATTGATCAAAATTATTATAATTATTTAAATTATAAACATTCGAAACATTATTGCTAGTGCTGGTACATTTTAATTTTTTACTCGATATGTCAATATTTTGTGAATCACAGGTATTTAATAATTAGTTTTCACGCAACACTATCCTTCTTTTCTGGCGGTATGAGACATCACAAAAGTCTTTACGTGACATATTATAAAGTAATTAATAACCGTTATCAGGTAAAAAAATTATTTTTATAAATTATGCATCAGATATTTTTTGATATGTAGTTTTTTGAAAGATTTTAAAGACAAGTAATATCTAGTGTAAAAATTTTAAATGTAAAAATAAAAATACCCGATAAACTTTTTTTATTTATATCTTCTAAATATTACAATTAATACTTGAAGTGTGTATTTTAAAATAAGTCTATCAATATTGAATAATCTGTCAAATTGAATAAAAAATTATTCTTATTGCGAAATTCTCTAACGCGTTATCAAAAATTTTCAGCATTGCTGAATACAATATATATTAAAAGATAACTGCAATATTTCATTTAAAATGTATAATTATACCAATTTATCCAACGAACACTTATTGTTACATTGTCACGACATGCAGTGGGACGAAGCCCCAGTGTGCGACATTGCCATGTATTTAACGAAATGATATAAATAAAGTATTATATTTATAAAAGTAATAATATATATTGTTCTATAATATATTATCAACTATTTTATTCTTATGAATATTTTCTTTATTATGAATGGAAGCAAACACTGCAAATTGGAACTTTTTGGCACTTTGGCAGTTTCCGAAATTAAGTTGAGTGTCTTCAACCTAGATACAGTTATTTAGCACAAACACGTCTTTGTTTTTGTTGAACTTTTTCACAAAGAGTTCCTTTTTTTATCAATTGCCACACAATTGTACACAAAATGACCAATTGCTAAATTCTCGTGTCAGAGTGTAACAGAGTTAAGTTAAGTTAAGTACGAACACTACGAGAATAAAAGTGAAGATGACTGACTCAATGAGTATGATAATAATACGTGCTCGCGCATGTTATTAAGGGGGGAGCCTCGTGTAACCGGTTAAAAAAATTGAAAAATTTTTTTTTGCTTTAATCAATAGCAATCCATGTAGAAAATATATTCCCAAAGTTACAGAACAAAATTCGAAGTTTTAAGGAGTCCACAGCCTATTTCTTGCGCGCAGATATACAAGCGCGCGGCGGTGCGCTTGATCAACGGTACCATAAGATATAAGATTATAGAATTTGTAACTGTTTTTGGCGCGTTTTCGGAAGCACTTATTTGAGAGTGCAATTTGGAGAGTGCAAGCAAAGTGTGAAATTCGAAGAAGCAGGAAATCGGAGCCTCAGTTTTAAACTTGTTGTTACACTTTTCTTTTTTACTTTTCAATACCGAAAACTTTAAACGCGTTTTTCTCGAAACCAGTTTTTGGCAATTGGCGGGAAAGATTACTCAAAAACTATTCGATCAATCGAGTTGTCCCTGTATATACATGTAGTTTAATAATATAAATTGTCGATGAACCTATAAAGTTAGTAAAATAATTAATTTAAACAATTTTTATTGCATAAATAAGGTGACATTTTGTGGGTCAAAATCGCAATTTTTTTTTAAAGTGTTGCCATTTTTTCAATTTTTATCTTTTTACTTATTTTTTAGGTTCATCGACTAGATAATTTCATAGAAAAGAAAAACTTTTTTTTTTTTTGGGTTTTAAACGAGTGCAAAAGACGCTACAACTCCCGCCAATTCACAACTCCAGTGACGAGGCTGCGTCAACATTTGTTTATAGTGGCTCTATAATCAATTATTTTTAAACAACAAAAATTTTTGTTTACTTTTTAATATATGTTTTAAAACACCAAAAAGTTTTAAAAAGATCCGTTGCATTGTTTCTTAAAAAAAAAATTCCTAAAAATCACTTTCGTTTTAGCGATTCATACGAGGCTCCCCCTTTAAGAAAAACAGAATGTTACATTAGTGATATGTATCAAGAGTAATACATACGCCATATTACCATTTAAGAGAAATGTTATAAGTTATATACATAATTATAGAAATATTACTTTGTTCTCTAAATGTGCTCTTGGAGTAATATTACAGATACATATTGGTTTGCTGGGAAGATAAAAAAATTAATTCTAATTCAGTCAATCAATGGCGCATATATAGAAATAATTAATTGTAATTCTTTAATAATTACCCAGTAAACGCAAAATAACAGTAACGTAACATTGATGTTATAATTTCCCACTCAACAATATAATCGTTACGTACGAGGCATGTTGTATTGCTGTTACATTGTTGAGTGGGAAATTATAACATTGACGTTATTTTACTGTTAGCTTGTGTTTACTGAGTATATATATGAAAAAACAATTAGTAATTATTTTCTTAAACTGAAATTTTCAGAAGATTGTTTGAAGAAAATAGAGAAATATATTAAAATTTATTATCCCATCTGTAAGGCGTGGAGTTTTAATCTTGCATTTGTCGCAGCTAGTCATCCTGATGATGTAAAGGTGAAAGAAATAATTAAAGATAAACAAATCTTTATTATTATATTATAATTTAATTTAATATTATTTTCTTTCTATTATTAATTTTTATAATATTGTATATGTTAGTATTTGTCATTCAAACGATATAAAGATAGAAGAATATTGAGATATATATATTCTGAACAACTCTCATTTGTATTAGACGATAAACGTACAATTCCAAATGCAGACTGTAAATATCGAATTTTGTTATTCAATATTTATAAAACTCTAATATAATAATGAGAAATACATGCAGAGTGATTCTCATAAACGTACTCATTCTCTCAATATCTCGAAAAGAACGCATCATAAGTCCTTTCCGAGATATTCAATAAATACGTTTATGAGAATCACCCTGCATGTATTTCTCATTATTATATTAGAGTTTTATAAATGTTAAATAACGAAATTCGATATTTACAGTTTGTATTTGGAATTGTACGTTTACCGTCTAATACAAATGAGAGTTGTTCAGAAAATAATTAACTTTATTTAATATTTTCTTAAACATAATTTTGTAAAAACAATTACACTTGTAACAAGATGATACATAAATTACACTCCTTTTCTGCGGATTTTTTTATATTATTTATCTATAATTTTTTATATGATTGTAGACAATATTAAACATTCCGACAGAACATGTTCGGAAAGGGTTTATTTACTCATTTATTTGTCCTTGGTTGGGCACTGGCCTATTCACTAGTGAAGGTAACATAATAGATCTAACATAATTCTCATTTCTAATATGTACGATATTTCGAATTGGAAATATATAAAAACTATACTTTTTAATTTTTATAAATGTCTACAAATACTCAAACTCGATTGTCCTGATATTGTCCTTTCACGTATGTTCAGTCTATAGTCTATCCTGAGTAATGTTAATAAACAAAATAAGTTTCAAGAATTACACGTAATTTTCAAACGCCATAAAGGTTTTTACATATTTGTCAATAAGTAGTACAGAATTTACAGTTCTTTGTTAGTAAAATTATTTATCTTGATGTATAAATTTGAATAACTTAATTTATAAGGCAGGTATTACGACAAATACAATATTAGTGATTTAGAGTATTATTACATAAAAACCGGATACTATTTTATCTCTATTACAGCAACAAAATGGCGTAAAAGACGAAAGATGCTAACGCCAGCATTTCATTTTGATATTTTAAAACGGTTTGTTGATGTACTGATCGAGGAGAGTAATGACTTGACACAACGTTTGAATGACAACGAAGGATTGATTGTTGATGATTTAATTTCTTTTATTAGTCATCATACGTTGAATGCAATATGCGGTACGTTCGTAATTTACAAAAACTTTTTTCTCTTTATTGACATTTAATTGATTAAATATTTATTATAATTATAATAATTTTTTATTAATTATACTTAATATTTGAGCACTGATAAACTTCTACATATCTTTAAACAACAATGTGTTAGATTGTAATATTTAATTGAAAGATTATCTCCATTAATTATAGATTATTTCCTTTTATAATATTAAATTGTTATGATTAAAATAAAAATCTTAACAAATATTTATGTACAACTTATATACAATTTATATACCTAACTTTAATCAATAATTTATAGAAACCGCTATGGGAACTTCTCTGAAAGATATGGACAAAAATCAGGTAAAAGAGTATCGTCAAGCAATTCATGAAATCAGTAAAATAATTTCAACTAGGTAACTATGCAATACAACTTAACAATATATGTATATATGTATAACTAATTGCATAAACACGTTTAAGTATATTCCACATATTTTAGAGGATGTTTGAATATAAAAAAAATGTAAAGTTTTGATTAGTGTTCCACAAAAGTATTATGATGTAACTTATAGAATCATTTAAAGTCGCACGCAGACTTTAAATATAATGCTATTATTTTTTTATATAATGTTACATATATTTGTGCACATAGAATAATAAAACCGTGGCTTTATCCTGATGTGACATTTGCGCTTTCATCACTGGGTCGAAAGCAAGCTAAGAATTTAAAAATATTGCATGGATTCACCGAAAAAGTAAGTGAGAATTGCGTGTTATTTAAAATTGTGCAGAATTTTGGTGTAAATAAAAATATAATAATATTTAAATAAAATTATTAACAATCTAATATGTTAGCAGTACATTTAGCAGCATTTAGCAATAAGTGATGAACGAATTTTCCTTAGGTTATTGCAGAAAGGAAACAATATCATAAAAACACTGATGGGCGATATTTGAAGCAGTTTGAAAATAATTCACTAAGCCTTGATGAAGAAATAATAGGAGGTACATGCTTACAAACACATATAGACACACACACACACATAAACACTTATGGTATGTCACGGACAAAGTGATATTTACATAAACAAATATTTATCACTCTGCCCGACTAGTCTCGGGCATTATGCATAATGCCTCTCATTTATCACTTTCTCCATTACATATATACAGATATAAATGTGTATGTATTTGTACGTCGTATATGCACACGCGTGCGTATTAAATGTGAAAGTTTCTATTATCATTATTTATATACACATATATTTATATATATTGGGTTGATCCAAAAATTCTCCTTTAGAGTTTACTTTTTATTTTTATTGAAAATTCACAAGACCTTTCTGATCAACTCTGATAAAGAAATTAATATTATATATTAAATACAAAATATTTTTATTTTTCTCAGTACGAAGAAAGCGACTAGCTATGTTGGATCTCCTAATAGCGATATCTGACAATAACAAGATGAGTGATTTAGACATCAGAGAAGAAGTTGATACCTTCATGTTTGCGGTAGATATCTGAAATTACTTATATTTATTAAATAATACCATAACAAATATATTTGTAAAAAAATTTGTAAAGAGTTCAAAATACATTATGTAAAATCAAATTGCTTCATATAAAAATGTTCATTTATATGAGCTATTCCATAAAATAATTATTCTTACTTTAATGTGATACAATGAACAACAATAATATTTTTCTGATTAATAATTGTTAATAAAATTGAAAAGCAATTATTAATTTTTCAATATATTCGAGTTTCGTTTTATACGGGTACAATGTATCCAAAAATTATATAAAAAAAAAAACTTTTTAAATTTGACAATATTAAAAATATTTTAACTTGCTTTTTATTTTTGCGAAGTCTTTTTATACATACACGAGGGATTCAGAGGAAAAGTGGATCAAATCCGATATTATTAATTGTTAGAAAATTAGTTCTACAATTAAAGTTGTTCTAATTGTGTACAGCAACATGTACACTGTTTTTCATAGTTTCTTTTAATTTTAATTTGAACATTTGTACTTTTAAATAATTCAGTAAAACCTGTTCAGATCTTTTTTTATACATGAATTTAAAAAAGGATTCTACTTTTTCTCCGAACTCTTCATATGTAGTCTATGTGTAACGCAAAGAAATAAATAAAATAT
Source organism: Linepithema humile (assembly GCF_040581485.1). Taxonomy (NCBI): domain Eukaryota; kingdom Metazoa; phylum Arthropoda; class Insecta; order Hymenoptera; family Formicidae; genus Linepithema; species Linepithema humile. The sequence goes on from NC_090129.1 coordinate 10,562,599, forward strand.
ATTTTTGTCATTACAGGGTCACGATACAACAACAATATCTATATGCTTCACGATATTGCTATTAGCTGAGCATAAGAATATTCAGGTATATCATAATTATATTGATTTTCAAACACACAGTAAATACTTCATTGATTATATTAATTAAATATATAATTAGTTAAATTTAATATTGTTTGTGTTTTCTGATAATATTAGAACAAATTACTGTAATAAATCCAAAAAGATATAAAGTAATCTGCTTAAATTTATAATTAAATAAAATTGTTATGTATATAAATATGAAAGGATATATGTTCTGTATTCTGTGTGTGTCGCATAGATAATTCAATTAAAAGTGACACAAATACAAATCAAATAAAACGTGTGAAAATTTGTTCAATAATGTAGGATCGTGTGAGAAGTGAAATTAATGCAGTTATGCAAGAGAACAATGGAAAACTTACTGCAACAGCATTAAATAATATGCCATATTTGGAAAGATGTTTGAAGGAATCGTTGAGATTGTATCCTAGCGTTCCTTTTATACTTCGAGTTCCGTGCGAAGATATAAAATCACGTGAGTAATTGATAAAATATATATTTTATATATATTTTTACAAAACTTCAGAAAAGATGTTATATTGATTGATATTATATTGATAAACTGACTAGTTCATAATTTAATATTAATTTTTTTCTAACGAAAATATTTCAAGAAAATAGTAAATTATTGTATGAAAAAGCTTTTACTTAAGTGAAATAATTTATATAAAAATATTCACTTTACAATTTGAATAATTTTTAATTATCCTAATAAATTGTGTTTTGTGATATTTTCAGAATCATATATTGTGCCTTCTGGAACAATAATACTTATTCCTATTAAAATGATTCACAGAAATCCTGATTTCTGGCCAAATCCAGAAATTTTTGATCCTGACAGATTTTGTCCTGAAAATATTCAAAATCGTCATCCGTTTTCTTATTTACCGTTTAGTGCAGGATCGCGAAATTGTATAGGTAATATTTACAATATTAAATTCTTAATATTCTATATATATTTATTATTAGTATGTAAATCATTTCTAATTTGTTGTAATTTTTATGGTTAATGATAGGTCAGCGATTCGCCATGATGGAGTTGAAGATCATAATGGCTTCTTTAATACATAACTTTTATTTGGAACCTATTGATTATTTAAAAGATCTTCAATTTGCATTGGACATAGTAAATCGAGTTACTCGTCCAATCCGTGTAAAATTTATTCCAATCAAGGTTTGAATGTTATAGAGAATAATTCTGCTTGTAAGTCTTCGAATGTTTATAATTTTTTAATAAAGTATTTTTTATATAAGTTTATAAGAATTTTTTTTATCTACTCCATCTCATTAATACATTGTATAAATTTAGCTTCAGTCTTTGCGGACATTCTGTATCCCTAACAGCACACGATATCCTGCGTATCATCCCATTTTCATACTCATTCTATTGTGATTATCCGTTAAATACTGAGATCAATCCTATAATATTTTTTGCAGTATTATTCGGTTTTCTTTCGCACACGTATAATCTCAGGTTTGACTCAAACGTACGGAAGTGATACGTACGCATTTTTATCGCGCGCGTATAATCTCAGGTTTGACGAGACCAGCACTAACCTGCGCCATTTACATATGTACGTAATTCCTATTTCCAGTCTTTTCCCGCTTGCCCGGCATCAAGTGACACCACGCAACACCACGTATCCGAGGTTTTACTGATATCGAAGGTAATCCTTTTTTCCTTTAAGTTTTATTTCACAAAATAGTGAATGAAGTGTAAGAGCTAGATAGTGTTTGTATATGATTTTTGTAATATTTTTATTATTTTTTATGTACTTGTTAAATTATTTTGCTTAAAATATTTTAAGGTTATGTTCGTAAACTTGCATTATAATTGCCTCTCACCTCTTTGGTTCTTGGTTAAATATACAATACATTTTCTTAATTATTTTTTAAACAATGCCTTAAAAAGATGATTTAACATAAAACTGTTTTCAGTTCGCAGTATCGTTCCTTTAAAGTTCTCTAGCTTAGGCTTCTAGAACTTTATTTTATATTGTAAGTTTTATGTAAATATTTTTACGCTTACAGTCGTAATTTTGAAATAAAAATATCAATTAATAAGAAATTGACTGATTAATTAACCTAATCTAAATTATCCTATACAATATATAAACGCGCGTTTCAGCACTTGGCTGTGTAAATGTGTGCATGTATATGTGATCTACTGCACCATTCCCATTTTTATCCTATCTTGATACTGTCTTTAAACTATAGACCTTCCTGCGAAATTCTATGGAAGATGGTACCGCGGACATACGATGATTCCTAGAACGTACTACGTACATCGCAGTATATTTGAGAATGTTCTGAGAATATTACAATTATACTTTTGCGATATTCTCAGATTGTTCTCAGTATCTACATGTGCTGTTAGGGATACTAAAAAAGGATTTGTAAAGATTAGTAAAGACCCCTAGCAAGATTTGAATATAGCGGCATAATGTTTAAATTTTTCGCCTTTCTACATTGATAACTCTACCACATACTAAAAATAATAAATATAAGGACGTCTAAAAACGTCCTCAAAACGTTCTAAATAAGACATCTGTAGAATGTCCTAAAAACGTTCTAAAAAAATACGTGTTTTTTTAATTTCTTTAACAATTGGTATTTTGAATTTTGCAATAAAAAACTTTCCAAAAATTTTAAAAGTCAAAACGCGCACAAAGTCGCCTCATAAAACCAGTGTTAGGCTTGGTGGAAAGGAGACGCAAAACATACATCCACTCGCTTCTACAAACCGAAAGCCGAGCGCACACGAACATGTGACGTCAGCGATTGTGTGTGTACGAAGCTCTCCGGGGAAAACTGACAGCTCCGTCTTGAACACTTTGGGGTTTGAAAAGTATAGAAATAGAATTTAAAGTTGTACATTCTAAAACTTACCAATTCTGATATTTTTGATTTACTTATCACACACTCATCTTCTGATGAATCCTTGTAATCAGAATTTTTGTCTGTTACTTGTTTACTGCCTCTAGTATTGTAGGCAACTTTGGGAATGTTAATTTGTGTCTTAACTTTAAGTTTCTGTTTCAAGTCTTGCTTCTTTATTCTTTTATCTTTATCATCCTAAAAAACAATTTAACGATTATACTTAATTTTTAGCTATAATGTATCAGTAATCGAATAAAAAAATAAATTATTGTATAACTATACAAATATATCAAATTATTTATTACAAATGCTGTGTGAAATCCTCTTGTCTTTATTTTTTTATGTTTCTCTGGTGAAAGGCACTTAGAAAAAGATTTTCGTTTGCCCTGTATAATTTTTAGTTCTTGTCTTAATATTTCAACATTTTCTAGAACATATACAGGATGTCCGGTAATTACTGAATCACCTCTCGGGTGCAGGTAGAGCGGGTTAAACCGAGTAGAAAAATCCTGTACCGTTTTGCGATTTTCGCAATAATTAATGAGAAATTAATTAAAAAAGATCGGTCAATTTGCGCAAGTCTAAGCGCGCGAAACTTTTTCCCGTCGATTTGTTGTCAAAATTGTCAGCAGATTTTGTTACATTTGTGCTGGCATTGTGATAATATTATCGGATAAAACAAATATATTTTAATTCCGCCACCCAGGTAAAAATCTGGTCTAGGAGAAAGCCTGGCCCTGGATATTTTTCCCCAAGTATAGCTTGGATATGTCCGGAAAATCTAGCTTGGACCCATATGTAATGGGGGACGGCGGGCATGGACGGATCCATTATTTAAAATGTACCAAGGCCCAGGCGTTGTTTCTACGGGTTTTCCTAGAAATTATACTGGAATCCCGCCTAGGGCCCTTATTTTTTACTCGGGTTTTCTCCTGGATTGTTCGATATTGTATTTTGCGGATGACGTTCCTATAAACATTTTTGTAGATTTGGGTAAAAGTGGCATTAATCTAGGGATAGACATTCTCATTTACAGCACTATTAGTAGCTTCATTACTGTTAGATCGCGAATATTTGTTTTTTATCAAGTCACTTTCGTCACACGTGTCACTTTCAGTTTCGATGTTCGCTATTTTTGTGTAGTATTATACTTGATTTATAATTGTCTTCTTAGAATTAGCGCTTTTATTATGCGGCGGCAGCGGTTTTGATCATGCGGTGAAATATCATACGCTGGCCTAGTGCCTACTGACCTAGTGAAACCTTAGACCTGCGATTACTATTCCTTGAAAGGAAATGCAACAGTCGAACGAGTCATCTTATCATCGGCATATTATAAAGAATTACATTATTGTAAACTAACGGTGGATATTGATACGATTGTTAGCTAGCGGCGAATAGCTATTATAATAAGATTTAGCGGCATCTTTGATGTAAAGGTATATAAACCGGGATCCCGACGAAGTCGAGCAGTCGAGAAAAAGATCCTGACACTACGAAAGATTAAAGTTGTATATTCTGTTATTTCTATTAATATTATGCGCACTTTCGACCCCGCACACCCAGAGGAGAAAGAAAGGAGCTGATTATATCTCTTCAGAGAATTAAAGAGAGAATTTGTATAAAACCACACATTTATTAGTACAGAGATTTGAGCGAGCCAGAAAGCAAGGTACAAAGAGCAATCGCTAAGGGGCGAGACAAAAGAAGCAAGGCTTAAAGAAGAAAATAAGTGTCACTGTAGCGCCGCACTAACGCGAGTTTTAAAAACAATACATAACAAGTATAACTAACTTTCTAACATATTCTATAAAGTTTGAGTCTTTAGTGTTTATTTATTCTCGCACTCACTACAGTAGAGTAGCGCTACCGTATTTAGGCTACTGCTACAGTTTTATTAAAAGCGGGATTGATTTAGTTCAGTCCCTACAGAAGAGAAGCGCTACCGCACTTAGGCTTCTATATTTGTTTCTAATTTTGTCCTCGCCCGATATTTTCGTTTCCTCAACAGTAGACGAGAAGCCGCGAATATGCGATCACACATTTTGTACGTTTCAAACCGTTTTTTCTGTTATTTCGAACCGTAACTCTTTGATATGCTCTAAGGTGTTACTATTTTGAGCCGTAATATATTTAACAAACGTTAACATAACTTGAAAGTTCAGAATAAAAATACTGGTTTTTCTCTGATCGGACCCGGCCAGATCCAGGAAAAAATACACAAAGATATTTTTTAACCAAAACCTGGGAAAAATCGTGGAAAATTTATAGCAAAAGGCCAGGACCCGTCTGGATTTTCCATAGACTTATATAAATAGACGGAGCATTGCCTATCCCCTCCTAAGAAAAACGTGTCCCTGAGCGAGTAATCGGACTGCGATAGAAATAGGGAGTGTACCAGCGTTCTCTCTCTTCTTCGCGCATGCGCTGTTCCGAAAAATGTAGGGAAATAAAGAACTCAAGTAAACATAATTTATTATGAAACAAAATGCAAATGTGCAAATACATATACACACATATACATTTGCATTTTGTTTAACAATAAATTACATTTACATAAAATTTATCTAAAAAATATTTTTTGTTTTTATATCATTTTATATTTTTATTCAATGTATAGAAATATAATTTATAATTAAAAATTTTATTTTAATAAAACTGCATTAGTTATAAAAATAGTAATTAGTTATAATTAATTATAAAATTACAAATTAAATAAATAATAAATTTACAAATAAAAATCTATTATATAATTAATATATTAATTATAATTTAATTGTAAATTAAATAATTATTTAACTTACAATTAAAATTTTTAAACATAAAATAATTATATATAATAAAACAAAAAATTATTTTTTGCAAGAAAATTAAAATACAAAAGCATTTATTTGAAATATATAATTTTCTTACATGTAAAAAAAATTATATTGTATGTAATAAAGAGAAAATATAATTGTACCGAAATTGAAAAATACACAAATTTATTCACAAAATCCAGTCTGATACTTACTTATACATACATATAATAAAAGAACAAAAACTATTTTTTTTCACCAAAATTAAAGATTATAAAATATATAATCTGCTTACATATAATAAAAGAACAAAACTACTTTTGCATCAAAGTTAAAGAATACACGCATTCATTTATAAAATAATCTGCTTACATATTTTTAGAAGTATAATATATTGTAATTTATTATAATTTTTATTTACAAAAATTAATACATAATGTACATGTGTAATATATAGATTCGTTACTTTATAAAGAAATTTTGTTTATATACATACACTGAGTTTTCGTTCTATATCATTTGATATTAAATTTTGTTCTTTCAAATGAAGCAATAGATTTTTTAAATTTGTTATTTTTTTCTTATATCTTTGACATTTTTTTTCCAATGTACCATTCCGTTGTTTTAATTGTGTAATATGTTTTGTTGTCAATTCCAAATATTGTTTTAATCATTCAGGATTTTCTAGATTCCATGATTTAATATCCCCAAGATAACGTGGCTTTCCTATTCGAGGACGTCTAATGGGAATGTTGTGTTGCTTTTTTCTATAAATTTATTTTATTATTAATAATTTTATTATTTCTATTAATTATAAAGTAGCAAAGAATAAAAAATAGAACTAGAAAAAATAGAATAAAAAATAAAACTATCATTAATAATAAGTATAATAATATTACCTTTCCTTTTTTAAAGGATTTTCTTGAAAATTATCAGTTTGTTTTATATTTTGATTTTCAATTTCCAATAAACTTTTACTTGTACAGAGTTGTTCTTGATCAGTATATGTTTGTGTATTTATTTCTTTATGTGTATTATTTTTTTTAAGTAAAGTTTCATTCATTGTATAAAATTGATTTTTAGTAGTATATATCTCTGTTGTACTTATTTCTTTATTATAGTGATCAATATCAAAATTCGTATCAGAATCTATAGCTAATATTGGTACAGCATCTGATTTCAAATATTTCCTGTCTGGATTAGATATTATTGAAGGTTTATATGACGCAGCATCAAAATGTAACTCACAAATAAATATATTTTTAATTTCTCGCCACGCTGTCCCATGTTTAAATTTTATAAAATCTATCCATTTTTTTTTAATTTCTTCTTTAGTAGGTAATCTGTAATAGAAGAAAAGAAATAATTATAAAAATTCTATTAATGTCCAAGTGATATTAACAAATATATCACATTAAATGTAAGTAACGAATTTAAAATTTCTCTCTTGTATTTACATTAAAGGATTCATTATTTTTTCTGTAATTTTATAACTTTACATAGCAATGTTTTACATAAAATTTGTTTAAAAATATATTTAAAAGTACTTTTATACAATTGTAAAATAAAGGTTAGGATGCCAAAGCTGATATATGAGAGTAGTAAATGTGAATAAATATAAATATGCGTTGGTTAGAATAAATACTTATATATATATATATATATATATATATATATATATATATATATATATATATATATATGAAAAAGTATTCCTTTATTTTGTTCACAACTGCACACTGCACATTTTCAAGGCATTTTTATAACATATTGAATGAAGAGCAAATATGTTGCTGTGTATTTGATGGAAAAGCTAACACTATAAGCATGCGCGAAGAGAGAGAGAGCGCTGGTACACTCCCTATTTCTATCGCAGTCCGATTACTCGCTCAGGGACATGCTTTTAGCGGTATGCTCCGTCTATTCATATAAGTCTATGGGATTTTCTAAGCTAATATTTCCCATGCGGGTCCCGTATACAGGGTGTCCCGTAAAGACCGTAACAACGCTTAGGGGTATATTTCTAAGATAATTCTAAGCAAAAAATCTTAATACCAAAATACTCAGGGTGTAATAGTTTTTGAATTAGAAGCATTTAAAGTTAGCGAATAAGATAGCCTGAAATTTGCGCGCTCAGGTGTGTACAACGTACAGTGATAAAAGCGAAATTGATTATCACTCCCTTGTTGTCAGTATTAATATTTGGAAAATAAATTTGCTAATACATATTAACATAAATATTGTTTACGCAATTAAGATTTTGTTGAAAATATTATAAAGAAAAAAATAGTATGATACACATAACGCAAGCTGTCAAAAATTACATTTTTTTGACATTTCTTTGACATTTCTTTTTATCTTACAGATATTTGTACAGAATATTGTGATATGTTACTGAAATTAGTTGTCAAGTTGAAATGTCAAAAACAATGGTTCATAAAATATTAAGAGAAAATGAAATGCATGCGTTTCATTACTCAAAGGAACATTTATTACCTCAAAATTATGCGCAAAGAGTCTTTACATATTCAATATTATTTAATTATTTTTAACTGTTATTAAAATAAAATATTGTGAAACTATTTCAATTATTTAATAATTTTATTGTACAAATATCTGTAAGATAAAAAGAAATGTCAAAGAAATGTAATTTTTGACAGCTTGCGTTTTGTGTATCATAATATTTTTTTCTTTATAATATTTTCAACAAAATCTTAATTAACAATATTTATGTTAATATGTATTAGCAAATTTATTTTTCAAATATTAATACTGACAACAGGGGAGCGATAGTCAATTTCGCTTTTATCACTGTACGTTGTACACACCTGAGCGCGCAAATTTCAGGCTATCTTATTCGCTAACTTTAAATGCTTCTAATTCAAAAACCATTACACCCTGAGTATTAAGTTTTAGCATAATCAGCAATTCCAGACGCATATAAAATGCCTTTTGCAATCTCGAAGAACTCGTTTTTTATTTCTCTCTCTTCGTTAGTAGCTGTTCGAGCCGTCTGGCAAATCGTCGATTTGCATAATATTTCCATTTATCTCGAAACTCGGCGTACTGATTACATTGCGGTCTGATAACGATACGTATGTACATAATTCAAAGAATTGTTGAACGTCTTTCATTAAACAAACAAGCGGGTAAAAAATGCTGAGCGGTTTCTAAAGCCACATTAAAGATGTTTCGGTACCAAGCGTCAAATTGTAGCATTGAAGCTCTCATTATTAATCTGCGATTTATCTCCTACGCATCGCTGTAAAAGATTATCTGTTGATAGATCTGCATAAATTGACTTTAAAACGTGCAACAAATTCTGCAGAAAGCGGCAGGTCGTGAACAAATGTATCTTATAATCCTGTAGTCTCTGCGCATCGATATCTGCACCAACTTTCGGCGCCGGCAGGACATAATTCGTGCTGTGCATTTTCGTCAGTTGAGCATAAATGCTTAAATATAGCATTTTTCATTTTGAACACTGTCGCAGTGTCTTCTAACTACTAGTCTATAATAATTTGAAAGATTATTAATTAAATTCATTGTTAGTACTCCTCTCTTGAATTTTTCTGTTTTTTTTTTTTTTTTTTTAAATTGAGTAAGTAAATACGCTTTAGACACGTTGCTATGTGTTTAGAACTCGTTTCAGTATTGAAAAATCTGCCTAGCTTGCCTAAAAGTAGACGTCAATATTTCAAGCCGATAAAACTTGTATAATATGTAAAATATTTACATTAACACTATATTAAAAACTAATGGAATGACAAGCTAGAAAAACATGTGCATTAAAAAAAAAACACATCCGAGGAGTTAAAGGATATTCTATAATTTCATATCTTCCTTTAAATGATTTAGGAACTTGTGTTATACCAGAATACATGCACTCTGTACTTCTTGGATCAGGAAAGCAATTCATAATTATTTTATTAAATAAAAAAAGACCTTAAAATATAAAAAAATTTAGTGAAGAAATAAATACTTTCTTGTTGAATATTCGACTTCTTCAATCATTTGGTAGAATGCCACGACGTATAACAGATTATTTGCATTTTAAAGCTTCAGAATTTTATAATTATATATTATTTTATTCTCTTCCAGCATTAATTAATTATTTGCCAGATAAATATTTTCAACATTGGCTTCATTAGCTCTGTTTAATTTATTTAAAACCAAGATTACAATACAAGATATTGAACAAGCAGAAAAATTATTTACATTATATGTAAAACAAATTGATGAACTTTACAGTGATCGAGAATTATCACATATAATGTTCATCAGCTATTACATCTTCCGTTAAGTTCGACGGTGGGGTCCTTTATGAACTACATCTGCTTTTCCATTTAAAAATTTCAATGGTTTTTTTGCCAATTGTGTTCATGACAATAAGTACTTAGGTCAAGAACTCATTAACAATTTAACAATTGCTCGAGTATAAAAATTTTAAACGATTGTGTGTCTAAACACAATACAAAAATGATATCTTGCAAAACAAAAAGTTATAAATTACTAAATATAGTTAAGAATGTTAATTTGAATAATGTTAAGCACCAAATATTAATATCTGAAAATTTGAATTTACAAGATGTATGTTTTTATGCTCGAGTAAAAATTAATAATGAAATATATACATCAAAAGCATATAAAATTACAAAAACAAATAATTACACAGTGCAGATAAATATAAACTCTCAATCTACTGTTTATGGATCAATTCAATTCTATTTTGAAAGACAAAATAAACTGTATTTTGTATTACATTGCTTTATTGTTGACTATACAAAAATGTTTTATCGTGGAGAATCGAAATCACAAGTAAAACATATAATTCCTATAATTGAAAGTAATAAATATAAATTAATCAAACTAAAAGATATTAATTGTATGTTTCCACTTATAAGAATTGATAATTATATTTGTAAACAACCAAACTTATTAAAGAAAATTATGTAAATATAAGTACTCTTTTTTTAAAATATACCTTCCTTTATAAAATATTGTATTTTTTAATTAAATAATGTATTTTTATTTAAAAAAATTAATTTATAATATATTACGTTTATATGATATATATTTATATAAAGATAAACAGATATATGATCTGATATGACCTTATATTTGGCCACAAATATTTTCATATTAATCATACATAACTATACCTATATATTTATATGTGATCCATAAAAGGTTATATTATTCGTCATGTTTGCTTATATATGGTGCAAATTTGGTCAAATATAATGATATATAACAGAGCTCGGAATTATTTCATCTTTTCGGCCGATTCTCGTGGTATACGCCTCCTTTCCTCTTCTTACCGCATGCGCGGCAGCCGCTAGGCTCAAGTAAGGAGAGAAAAGAAGGCATATACCACGAGAATCGGCCGAAAAGATGAAATAATTCCGAGCTCTGATATATAATCATACTCTGCTAGATCTGTTTTTATATATAATAAGATAGAACATCTCATCTGATCATATACAGTTTAATAGCATTTTTATGTAGCCAATATATATATATCATTATATCTGATATTAAATATAATCATATATCAGCTAAAAATAATATATGATCATATAAAATTACATATGTTATCAGATCTTTTCATAACTAAATATATATATTTACATGTCATCATATTAAACCATTTTTTCTCGGGAATGCTTACTTAGCGATAATCAGACCGATTTGGACTTACGCAATCCAGATCTGGTGATGCACGAAGAATACAAACAGAATGATTTTACATCGTGTGCAAAATAAGGTCATTCGTATTATCACTGATACAAGATGGAACCAACGTAATGAGAACTTACATGCGAATTTAAGCCAACCATCTGTTGATGAAATCATTAAGAAATTTGCAACATCACGCGAGAGTAGGTTGCGCAAACATATCAACGAAGAAGCCACACAACTACTATGTATAGACTCGAGACGCCTAAAGAGAAACAAACCACATAATCTGACCTTGTAAAGCAAGTACAAGGCCTGACCGTAGGTCATGTAAAACATCGGGGCCCAGATAATGATCTGGGATCCGACATACGTCAATATAACCTTTGCCATCAGTATTGCTTATTTAAACAGAGATTTAAGATTGCAATAACCATAATAATTATAAAAAAAAATTTATTTATTTACTTTTCTTTTTTACTTTACTTTTTACTTTTTTACTTTTATTTTACTTTTCTTAATTACTTTCTATATACATATCTATTTCGTCTTATATATTATATTGCAGTCTTGCAATGGAATTTCCCAACATTTTTTATGCTTAAAGATCAAGAAAAACAATGCAAAATTGCTTTTTTACAAATCCGACAACCTTACTCCGGTAGATGACATTGGCATTTCATTAATAAATTACACCATTTTTTCTCGGGTAGTGTGTAATTTATTAATAAAATGCCAATGTCATCTGCCGGAGTAAGACATAATAAAAATCTCAATGAATTAATAATATGTACAATAGAGCAGTTAAAATGTGATTATTTGTGACAAAATGTGTTTTTAAAATTAATTGTGAGATTTATTGATTTTTATATTCTAGATTACAACATTTTTATACAATTTAAAAGTTATTTTTTAATTTTAATAACCATTACTCCAACACAAGTATAAAAACATAACATTGAAGAAGCTGAGAATCTACAACAAAATTTTTCCAAATATTTATAAAAATTATTTTTTAGGGTTTTAGTAGTTCTAATAGTTCTGGATACCCGAGAAAAAATATATGATCATATAAAATTGCATATGTTATCAGATCTTTTTATAACTAATTATATATATTTACATCTGACCATATTATACCATTTTTTTTCTCGGGTAATACATAAGAGTTATTACTCTATTTATAGAGAAGATTTTTATTATATACCAAACCGATCCCATCAATAGTTAAAAAGATGCGAAAAAATTTAAATACAAAGAAATTATTTAAAAACGTGTTTTCTTAATTGCCGGTCTGTTTGCTTTATTATTTAAAAAATTTAAAATTTAAATTAATTGCAGTTTACAGGGGGGGGGGGGGAGAGCAATTGCATCATATTTTTTCCTATAAGTGCCCTGGTAGAAATTACCAGTTTAACGCCAAGACAGAAGTATGGGCCTCATTTGTTTGCCAAGACGTAGCCTATCTAAAAAAATTTAGAAGGGCTATAGTATGGTCCAGAATGATATTTAGTCTAGCGCTATGTTTAATCAGTAGCGTTCGCCAGTCTTTGCTGCCAGAAAAAAAAAGTTTGGGCCTTACTTGTTTACCAAATCATAGCCTATCTAAGAAAATTAGAAGAGATAGAAAGATAGATAGTGCTAATCCACAGCCCCAGTAGCTTCAGTATTGCGGTGAATCTGTGGCGCTGGCACAATCATTTATGACGATTTTGTGTATGGCCTCGACTAATTCGCCAGTATCACGCCCGAGTTGGTGACTGACGAGCTAATCAAGGCATATCAAGCCATAATAAAGTCCAGAGTGACTTTTCTACCAGGGTGGGGAAAATACTATAAAATCGCGAGAATGCTTCAGTAGTCTCAGTTGATCTTATATATACTGTTATGTTGCTACGCGAAAGAATAATAAACTATATTGTTTATTAAATCAATTTCAAGCGGTTATTTATTTTTTCTAAATATTATATAACTCGTATTCAGGATAATCAGGACCAAATCAGGAAGTAGAAAAAAAGTTAAGAAGATTTCAATTTATTCAACAAAAAATGCTTATTACTTTAATGCTATTATGCATTTTTCTTATATTATTGTGCCATTATCTTATTCATCATGGAAGATTTGGGCAACTTATCGATCAAATACCAGGACCACCGGCATTCTTATTAATCGGCAATACTCTTATGTGGTGCTGCAGTTCATTAGGCAAGTAAAACTATGTACATTTACAAATTAATAAGTAGCATTTACAGAAAAGTATTTATTAGTAAAAGTATTTATTAATAAAATACAAAAATATCTATAATATTGATGATTTGACACAATACTTTAACGTTTACGGTAACAATAACCCAGCAAACCATATAATGTTTCATATATGTATTTTTTTTATATATATGTATATATTTTTAAAAATATATACTATTATTAGATCTTCTATTACTGTAGTAATAACAAGATTTCGAATTATGAGTAGTTCAAAAATAATTTGAAATATATTGGCTTAATGTAATAAACTAATAACTATACTTATTGAATGATCGTTTGAGATCAATACATTACTTGCTTTAAAACATTTTCGAAAAATTTGGTCGCCATTAATAATTGCAGAAGGTAAATGCATCTCATCTCCAAATATTTTATAAATACCAATCAAAGTTGAATTACAAGGTAAATAAAAATGGTTTCGACGGAGTGATATTATTTTACTCGAAAGCGTAGAGTGTCATTCTTCAATAAATATCTTTTATTGCCACACTTTTATTGTTCTTAAGTATACAGCAATTATTATTTTTTTTTTTTTAATCTTGTAAATCCATTGTACTCTACATGATTTATTTCCATTTTATTCCTATCATAATGAATAATTGGATAATTTTGTTTATTCTTAGACTTTTTCATATTGTTTTTCTTTATTTCTATTAACTATTTGTTCAAAAGGCCTGCCACTAACTTTTAATGCTTTCTTTAACTGATATAAGTAATTTTCAAATTTAAAAGCTGAAAATGAATCAATTGTTCCAAACTGCTTAACGTCTGCACAAATATGGAGCAAATTATGTACATTGTGTGATACGTATTGTTCGCCGTAATATATATATAAACCGTACTTTCCAACAAAATATTTCAAAATTGACTGAGCATAATCAAGTAAATATGCAAATTGTTTATCAGATACAATTCTTATAGTTACGCATAGACAGATAAAATGTATGTAATATTTTTTAGGCAATACATCTTTCATTATAGTGATTCCTGTGTATAATAAAAAAAGTTTAAATTTTGTTGCCTTTCAGCGATCTATGTCTAATAGATTTCTTGGGCGACGTGCGAATTCCTTTAGTATAAATAATTTTAATAAATTATTGCGCCGTTGAGCTTTTTCTAATAAAGCAGTACTTAATCGAATATTCAACTTTCCTTTAATCCAAAACTGAAGCAATCCTTTTGAAACACCAAGAAAAATAAGATGCATACAATCCAACGGTACACTTGAAACCATTCCAATATTAAGAGTTTCTATAATAGTTGGTTGAGTTTGATATTTTTCAATGTGATGTTCTTTATGTTGTCTGATTTTAAATGAATAATCTGTTCTTAATGTTGAATCAAGTTCTAGGAATACTACTCTATTATTTATAAAATCACCTTCTTGAATACATTTGGTACAACTAAAGTACGCATTGTGACTTTTAATACCGCATACGAATGATTTTGCTGGCGCATCACATATGATAGCATTTAATTTAATAGAAATAATTCTTCCACCAACATCTAAACCGGAATCAAAAATAGTTTTTGCTTCTTCTACAAAAGGTTTTAAAAAAATATCGACATTATTGGGTTTAGTTGTGCCATGATAAATTCCGATTGCGAAGGGTTCTGTATAAAAATCCGCTACTATGGCACCCAATATAGGCCAGAATTGACTTCCTGAACTTTTTGAAATAGATAAGCCATCAATATTAATGTTTATTTTGATCTCTGTAGGGTACGTATAAAAAAATATTTCAATGGAATGCTTTAAACTCTCCGCTAGTCCAAAGTGAACATATTTTCCACCATCAATGTCAATTATCTTTGAATATGTATTACGCGGGGTTCTCGTCAAATTTCTACAATCAGTTGGAACATAAAGACCATTTTTAAACAATATTTTTAACATATCATTGGCAGCGCTTTGACTGATATTATGTTTCGTTACCCAAGATCTTAAATCATCGTGTAAAGTATCGTTATTAAGTGACAGTAAAGAATCAGAAGAATTATTATAAATTGAACTTTCATCACTTGAAGAGTCGAAATTGTTATCATTATAATCATTAAAATTATTATATTGATCAAAATTATTATAATTATTTAAATTATAAACATTCGAAACATTATTGCTAGTGCTGGTACATTTTAATTTTTTACTCGATATGTCAATATTTTGTGAATCACAGGTATTTAATAATTAGTTTTCACGCAACACTATCCTTCTTTTCTGGCGGTATGAGACATCACAAAAGTCTTTACGTGACATATTATAAAGTAATTAATAACCGTTATCAGGTAAAAAAATTATTTTTATAAATTATGCATCAGATATTTTTTGATATGTAGTTTTTTGAAAGATTTTAAAGACAAGTAATATCTAGTGTAAAAATTTTAAATGTAAAAATAAAAATACCCGATAAACTTTTTTTATTTATATCTTCTAAATATTACAATTAATACTTGAAGTGTGTATTTTAAAATAAGTCTATCAATATTCAATAATCTGTCAAATTAAATAAAAAATTATTCTTATTGCGAAATTCTCTAACGCGTTATCAAAAATTTTCAGCATTGCTGAATACAATATATATTAAAAGATAACTGCAATATTTCATTTAAAATGTATAATTATACCAATTTATCCAACGAACACTTATTGTTACATTGTCACGACATGCAGTGGGACGAAGCCCCAGTGTGCGACATTGCCATGTATTTAACGAAATGATATAAATAAAGTATTATATTTATAAAAGTAATAATATATATTGTTCTATAATATATTATCAACTATTTTATTCTTATGAATATTTTCTTTATTATGAATGGAAGCAAACACTGCAAATTGGAACTTTTTGGCACTTTGGCAGTTTCCGAAATTAAGTTGAGTGTCTTCAACCTAGATACAGTTATTTAGCACAAACACGTCTTTGTTTTTGTTGAACTTTTTCACAAAGAGTTCCTTTTTTTATCAATTGCCACACAATTGTACACAAAATGACCAATTGCTAAATTCTCGTGTCAGAGTGTAACAGAGTTAAGTTAAGTTAAGTACGAACACTACGAGAATAAAAGTGAAGATGACTGACTCAATGAGTATGATAATAATACGTGCTCGCGCATGTTATTAAGGGGGGAGCCTCGTGTAACCGGTTAAAAAAATTGAAAAATTTTTTTTTGCTTTAATCAATAGCAATCCATGTAGAAAATATATTCCCAAAGTTACAGAACAAAATTCGAAGTTTTAAGGAGTCCACAGCCTATTTCTTGCGCGCAGATATACAAGCGCGCGGCGGTGCGCTTGATCAACGGTACCATAAGATATAAGATTATAGAATTTGTAACTGTTTTTGGCGCGTTTTCGGAAGCACTTATTTGAGAGTGCAATTTGGAGAGTGCAAGCAAAGTGTGAAATTCGAAGAAGCAGGAAATCGGAGCCTCAGTTTTAAACTTGTTGTTACACTTTTCTTTTTTACTTTTCAATACCGAAAACTTTAAACGCGTTTTTCTCGAAACCAGTTTTTGGCAATTGGCGGGAAAGATTACTCAAAAACTATTCGATCAATCGAGTTGTCCCTGTATATACATGTAGTTTAATAATATAAATTGTCGATGAACCTATAAAGTTAGTAAAATAATTAATTTAAACAATTTTTATTGCATAAATAAGGTGACATTTTGTGGGTCAAAATCGCAATTTTTTTTTAAAGTGTTGCCATTTTTTCAATTTTTACCTTTTTACTTATTTTTTAGGTTCATCGACTAGATAATTTCATAGAAAAGAAAAACTTTTTTTTTTTTTTGGTTTTAAACGAGTGCAAAAGACGCTACAACTCCCGCCAATTCACAACTCCAGTGACGAGGCTGCGTCAACATTTGTTTATAGTGGCTCTATAATCAATTATTTTTAAACAAAAAAAATTTTTGTTTACTTTTTAATATATGTTTTAAAACACCAAAAAGTTTTAAAAAGATCCGTTGCATTGTTTCTTCAAAAAAAAATTCCTAAAAATCACTTTTGTTTTAGCGATTCATACGAGGCTCCCCCTTTAAGAAAAACAGAATGTTACATTAGTGATATGTATCAAGAGTAATACATACGCCATATTACCATTTAAGAGAAATGTTATAAGTTATATACATAATTATAGAAATATTACTTTGTTCTCTAAATGTGCTCTTGGAGTAATATTACAGATACATATTGGTTTGCTGGGAAGATAAAAAAATTAATTCTAATTCAGTCAATCAATGGCGCATATATAGAAATAATTAATTGTAATTCTTTAATAATTACCCAGTAAACGCAAAATAACAGTAACGTAACATTGATGTTATAATTTCCCACTCAACAATATAATCGTTACGTACAAGGCATGTTGTATTGCTGTTACATTGTTGAGTGGGAAATTATAACATTGACGTTATTTTACTGTTAGCTTGTGTTTACTGAGTATATATATGAAAAAACAATTAGTAATTATTTTCTTAAACTGAAATTTTCAGAAGATTGTTTGAAGAAAATAGAGAAATTAATTAAAACTTATTATCCCATCTGTAAGGCGTGGAGTTTTAATCTTGCATTTGTCGCAGCTAGTCATCCTGATGATGTAAAGGTGAAAGAAATAATTAAAGATAAACAAATCTTTATTATTATATTATAATTTAATTTAATATTATTTTCTTTCTATTATTAATTTTTATAATATTGTATATGTTAGTATTTGTCATTCAAACGATATAAAGATAGAAGAATATTGAGATATATATATTCTGAACAACTCTCATTTGTATTAGACGATAAACGTACAATTCCAAATGCAGACTGTAAATATCGAATTTTGTTATTCAATATTTATAAAACTCTAATATAATAATGAGAAATAAAAAAATCCGCAGAAAAGGAGTGTAATTTATGTGTCATCTTGTTACAAGTGTAATTGTTTTTACAAAATAATGTCTAAAAAAATATTAAATAAAGTTAATTATTTTCTGAACAACTCTCATTTGTATTAGACGGTAAACGTACAATTCCAAATACAAACTGTAAATATCGAATTTCGTTATTTAACATTTATAAAACTCTAATATAATAATGAGAAATACATGCAGAGTGATTCTCATAAACGTACTCATTCTCTCAATATTTCGAAAAGAACGCATCATGAATCCTTTTCAAGATATTCAATAAGTACGTTTATGAGAATCACCCTGCATGTATTTCTCATTATTATATTAGAGTTTTATAAATGTTAAATAACGAAATTCGATATTTACAGTTTGTATTTGGAATTGTACGTTTACCGTCTAATACAAATGAGAGTTGTTCAGAAAATAATTAACTTTATTTAATATTTTTTTAGACATTATTTTGTAAAAACAATTACACTTGTAACAAGATGACACATAAATTACACTCCTTTTTTGCGGATTTTTTTATATTATTTATCTATAATTTTTTATATGATTATAGGCAATATTATCAATTCCGACAGAACATGTTCGGAAAGGGTTTATTTACTCATTTATATGTCCTTGGTTGGGCACTGGCCTATTCACTAGTGAAGGTAACATAATAGATCTAACATAATTCTCATTTCTAATATGTACGATATTTCGAATTGGAAATATATAAAAACTATACTTTTTAATTTTTATAAATGTCTACAAATACTCAAACTCAATTGTCCTGATATTGTCCTTTCACGTATGTTCAGTCTATAGTCTATCCTGAGTAATGTTAATAAACAAAATAAGTTTCAAGAATTACACGTAATTTTCAAACTCCATAAAGGTTTTCACATATTTGTCAATAAGAAG
The DNA here is from genome assembly GCF_040581485.1 of Linepithema humile. NCBI lineage: Eukaryota > Metazoa > Arthropoda > Insecta > Hymenoptera > Formicidae > Linepithema > Linepithema humile. The sequence goes on from NC_090129.1 coordinate 10,582,119, forward strand.
TACAGAATTTACAGTTCTTTGTTAGTAAAATTATTTATCTTGATGTATAAATTTGAATAACTTAATTTATAAGGCAGGTATTACGACAAATACAATATTAGTGATTTAGAGTATTATTACATAAAAACCGGATACTATTTTATCTCTATTACAGCAACAAAATGGCGTAAAAGACGAAAGATGCTAACGCCAGCATTTCATTTTGATATTTTAAAACGGTTTGTTGATGTACTGATCGAGGAGAGTAATGACTTGATACAATTTGATACAGTTTGAATGACAACAAAGGATTGATTGTTGATGATTTAATTTCTTTTATTAGTCATCATACGTTGAATGCAATATGCGGTACGTTCGTAATTTACAAAAACTTTTTTCTCTTTATTGACATTTAATTGATTAAATATTTATTATAATTATAATAATTTTTTATTAATTATACTTAATATTTGAGCACTGATAAACTTCTACATATCTTTAAACAACAATGTGTTAGATTGTAATATTTAATTGAAAGATTATCTCCATTAATTATAGATTGTTTCCTTTTATAATATTAAATTATTATGATTAAAATAAAAATCTTAACAAATATTTATGTACAACTTATATACAATTTATATACCTAACTTTAATTAATAATTTATAGAAACCGCTATGGGAACTTCTCTGAAAGATATGGACAAAAATCAGGTAAAAGAGTATCGTCAAGCAATTCATGAAATCACTAAAATAATTTTAACTAGGTAACTATGCAATACAACTTAACAATATATGTATATGTGAATAACTAATTGCATAAACACGTTTAAGTATATTCCACATATTTTAGAGGATGTTTGAATATAAAAAAATGTAAAGTTTTGATTAGTGTTCCACAAAAGTATTATGATGTAACTTATAGAATCATTTAAAGTCGCACGCAGACTTTAAATATAATGCTATTATTTTTTTATATAATGTTACATATATTTGTACACATAGAATGATAAAACCGTGGCTTTATCCTGATGTGACATTTGCGCTTTCATCACTGGGTCGAAAGCAAGCTAAGAATTTAAAAATATTGCATGGATTCACCGAAAAAGTGAGTGATAATCGCGTGTTATTTAAAATTGTGCAGAATTTTTGTGTAAATAAAGATATAATAATATTTAAATAAAATTATTAACAATCTAATATGTTAGCAGTACATTTAGCAGCATTTAGCAATAAGTGATGAACGAATTTTCCTTAGGTTATTGCAGAAAGGAAACAATATCATAAAAACACTGATGGGCAATATTTGAAGCAGTTTGAAAATGGTTCACTAAGCCTTGATGAAGAAATAATAGGAGGTACATGCTTACAGACACATATAGACACACACACACATAAACACTTATGTGTATGTCACGGACAAAGTGATATTTACATAAACAAATATTTATCACTCTGCCCGACTAGTCTCGGGCATTATGCATAATGCCTCTCATTTATCACTTTCGCCATTACATATATACAGATATAAGTGTGTATGTGTTTGTACGTCGTATATGCACACGCGTGCGTATTAAATGTGAAAGTTTCTATTATCATTATTTATATACACATATATTTATATATATTGGGTTGATCCAAAAATTCTCCTTTAGAGTTTACTTTTTATTTTTATTGAAAATTCACAAGACCTTTCTGATCAACTCTGATAAAGAAATTAATATCATATATTAAATACAAAATATTTTTATCTTTCTCAGTACGAAGAAAGCGACTAGCTATGTTGGATCTTCTGATAGCGATGTCTGACAATAACAAGATGTGTGATTTAGACATCAGAGAAGAAGTTGATACCTTCATGTCTGCGGTAGATATCTGAAATTACTTATATTTATTAAATAATACCATAACAAATATATTTGTAAAAAAATTTGTGAAAAATTCAAAATACATTATGTAAAATCAAATTGCTTCATATAAAAATGTTCATTTATATGAGCTATTCCATAAAATAATTATTCTTACTTTGATGTGATACAATGAACAACAATGATATTTTTCTGATTAATAATTGTTAATAAAATTGAAATGCAATTATTAATTTTTCAATATATTTGAGTTTCGTTTTATACGGGTACAATGTGTTCAAAAATTATATAAAAAGAAAACTTTTTAAATTTGACAATATTAAAAATATTTTAACTTGCTTTTTATTTATGCGAAGTCTTTTTATACATACACGAGGGATCAGAGGTAAAGTGAATCAAATCCGATATTATTAATTGTTAGAAAATTAGTTCTACAATTAAAGTTGTTCTAATTGTGTACAGCAACATGTACACTGTTTTTCATAGTTTCTTTTAATTTTAATTTGAACATTTGTACCTTTAAATAATTCAGTAAAACCTGTTCAGATTTTTTTTTATACATGAATTTAAAAAAGGATTCTACTTATCCTCCGAACTCTTCATATGTAGTCTATGTGTAACGCAAAGAAATAAATAAAATATATTTTTCCCATTACAGGGTCACGAGACAACATCAATATCTATATGCTTCACGATTTTGCTATTAGCTGAGCATAAGAATATTCAGGTATATCAAAATTATATTGATTTTCAAACACACAGTAAATACTTCATTGATTATATTAATTAAATATATAATTTGTTAAATTTAATATTGTTTGTGTTTTCTGATAATATTAGAACAAATTACTGTAATAAATCAAAAAAGATATTAAGTAATCTGCTTAAATTTATAATTAAATAAAATTGTTTTGTATATAAATATGAAAGGATATATGTGTTCTGTATTCTGTGTGTGTCGCATAGATAATTCAATTAAAAGTGACACAAATACAAATCAAATAAAACGTGTGAAAATTTGTTCAATAATGTGGGATCGTGTCAGAAGTGAAATTAATACAGTCATGCAAGAGAACAATGGAAAACTTACTACAACAGCATTAAATAATATGCCATATTTGGAAAGATGTTTGAAAGAATCGTTGAGATTGTATCCTAGCGCTCCTTTTATACTTCGAGTTCCGTGCAAAGATATAAAATTACGTGAGTAATTGATAAAATATATATTTTATATATATTTTTACAAAACTTCAGAAAAGATGTTATATTGATTGATATTGTATTGATAAACTGACTAGTTCATAATTTAATATTAATTTTTTTCTAACAAAAATATTTCAAGAAAATAGTAAATTATTGTATGAAAAAGCTTTTACTTAAGTGAAATAATTTATATAAAAATATTCACTTTACAATTTGAATAATTTTTAATTATCCTAATAAATTGTGTTTTGTGATATTTTCAGAATCATATATTGTGCCTTCTGGAACAATAATACTTATTCCTATTAAAATGATTCACAGAAATCCTGATTTCTGGCCAAATCCAGAAATTTTTGATCCTGACAGATTTTGTCCTGAAAATATTCAAAATCGTCATCCGTTTTCTTATTTACCGTTTAGTGCAGGATCGCGAAATTGTATAGGTAATATTTACAATATTAAATTCTTAATATTCTATTTATTATTAGTATGTAAATCATTTCTAATTTGTTGTAATTTTTATGGTTAATGATAGGTCAGCGATTCGCCATGATGGAGTTGAAGATCATAATGGCTTCTTTAATACATAACTTTTATTTGGAACCCATTGATTATTTAAAAGATCTTCAATTCGCATTGGACATAGTAAATCGAGTTGCTCGTCCAATCCGTGCAAAATTCATTCCAATCAAGGTTTGAATGTTATAGAGAATAATTCTGCTTGTAAGTCTTCGAATGTTTATAATTTTTTAATATAGTATTTTTGGATATAAGTTTATAAGAATTTTTTTTATCTACTCCATCTCATTAATACATTGTATAAATTTAGTTTCAATCTTTGCGGACATTCTGTATACTAAAAAAGGATTTGTAAAGATTAGCAAAGACTTCTAGCAAGATTTGAATATAGTGGTATAATGTTTAAATTTTTCGCCTTTCTACATTGATAACTCTACCACATACTAAAAATAATAAATATAAGGACGTCTAAAAACGTCCTCAAAACGTTCTAAATAAGACATCTTTAGAATGTCCTAAAAACGTTCTATAAAAATACGTGTTTTTTTAATTTCTTTAACAATTGGTATTTTAAATTTTGCAATAAAAAACTTTCCAAAAATTTTGAAAGTCAAAACGCGCACAAAGTTGCCTCATAAAACCAGTGTTAGGCTTGGTGGAAAGGAGACGCAAAATATACATCCGCTCGCTTCTACAAACTGAAAGCCGAGCGCACACGAACATGTGACGTCAGCAGGTCAGCGATTGTGTGTGTACGAAGCTCTCCGGAAAAAACTGACAGCTCCGTCTTGAACACTTTGGGATTTGAAATGTATAGAAATAGAATTTAAAGTTGTACATTCTAAAACTTACCAATTCTGATATTTTTGATTTACTTATCACACACTCATCTTCTGATAAATCCTTGTAATCAGAATTTTTATCTGTTACTTGTTTACTGCCTCTAGTATTGTAGGCAACTTTGGGAATGTTAATTTGTGTCTTAACTTTAAGTTTCTGTTTCAAGTCTTGCTTCTCTATTCTTTTATCTTTATTATCCTAAAAAACAATTTAACGATTATACTTAATTTTTAGCTATAATGTATCAGTAATCGAATAAAAAAATAAATTATTGTATAACTATACAAATATATCAAATTATTTATTACAAATGCTGTGTGAAATCCTCTTGTCTTTATTTTTTTATGTTTCTCTGTTAAAAGGCACTTAGAAAAAGATTTTCGTTTGCCCTGTATAATTTTTAGTTCTTGTCTTAATGCTTCAACATTTTCTGGAACATATACAGAATGTCCGATAATTACTGAATCACCTCTCGGGTTCAGGTAGAGCGGGTTAAACCGAGTAGAAAAATCCTGTACCGTTTTGCGATTTTCGTAATAATTAATGAAAAATTAATTAAAAAAGATCGGTCAATTTGCGCAAGTCTAAGCGCGCGAGGCTTTTTCCCGCCGATTTGTTGTCAAAATTGTCAGCAGATTTTGTTACATTTGTGCTGGCATTGTGATAATATTATCGGATAAAACAAATATATTTTAATTCCGCCACCCAGGTAAAAATCTGGTCTAGGAGAAAGTTTGGCCCTGGATATTTTTCCCCAAGTATAACTTGGATCTGTCCGGGAAATCTAGCTTGGATCCATATGTAATAGGGGACGGCGGCATGGACGGATCCATTATCTAAAATGTACCCAGGCCCAGGCTTTGTTTCTACGGTTTTTCCTAGAAATTATACTGGAATCCCTCCTAGGACCCTTATTTTTTACTCGGGTTTTCTCCTGGATTGTTCGATATTGTATTTTGCGAATGACGTTCCTATAAACATTATTGTAGATTTGGGTAAAAGTGGCATTAATCTAGGGATAGACATTCTCATTTACAGCACTATTAGTAGCTTCATTACTGTTAGATCGCGAATATTTGTTTTTTATCAAGTCACTTTCGTCACACGTGTCACTTTCAGTTTCGATGTTCGCTATTTTTGTGTAGTATTATACTTGATTTATAATTGTCTTCTTAGAATTAGCGCTTTTATTATGCGGCGGCAGCGGTTTTGATCATGCGGTGAAATATCATACGCTGGCCTAGTGCTTACTGACCTAGTGAAACCTTAGACCTGCGATTACTATTCCTCGAAAGGAAATGCAACAGTCGAACGAGTCATCTTATCATCGGCATATTATAAAAAATTACATTATTGTAAACTAACGATGGATATTGATACGATTGTTAGCTAGCAGTGAATTGCTATTATAATAAGATTTTGCGGTGATCTTTGATGTAAAGGTATATAAACCGGGATCCCGACGAAGTCGAGCAGTCGAGAAAAAGATCCTGACACTACGAAAGATTAAAGTTGTATATTCTGTTATTTCTATTAATATTATGCTCACTTTTGACCCCGCACACCCAGAGGAGAAAGAAAGGAGCTGATTATATCTCTTCAGAGAATTAAAGAGAGAATTTGTATAAAACCACACCTTTCTTAGTACAGAGGTTTGAGCGAGCCAGAAAGCAAGGTACAAAGGGCAATCGCTAGGGGGCGAGACAAAAGAAGCAAAGCTTAAAGAAGAAAATAAGTGTCACTGTAGCGCCGCACTAGCGCGAGTTTTAAAAACAATACATAACAAGTATAACTAACTTTCTAACACTCCCCCTTAAGTTATGCTTGTTAAAAAAAAACTTATTACATTAATAACTATTAAATACATTTCAAGTTTAATGAGTTTCTTAATTTCTTAAATTTAACGAACGTTACACTTTTAGTTAACACATCAGCTTTTTGTTTTTCGGAAGGAACGTATGTTACATTAATAACACCGTTCGTTTGCAAGTCTCTAATAAAGTTAAATTTTACATCAATATGTTTTAATCGTTGATGTTCCCACTTGTTTAAAAGATATATGCAGGACTGGTTATCTTCGGAAATCGTAATGGGTTCTTTGATCTTCCATTCTAGTTCCTCCAAGAAATTGCGCATCCATACGACTTCCGTTGAAGCCATGGCCAGTGCCACATATTCCGCTTCGGTGGACGATAGGGCCACCGTTGACTACTTTTTAGTTATCCAACAGACAGGATTGCCATAGATCTAGATCAGGAAACCCGTCGTTGATTTCCGGTCTTCGTCTCCTGCCCAATCTGCGTCGGCATAAGCCGCTAGTAAAGAACTCTGAGAATCTTTCTAAAAACTTAAACACATATTAATGGTACCCTTTAAATAACGAAGAATTCGTTTAAGTCCCTTCCAATGTGCATCAGTTGCTATTTTTTGGTATCGACTGTAATAATTTACTGCTGCGCTGATATCCGGTCTCGTATTTATCATGATATACATAAGGCATCCAACTAATTCTCTATAGGGCTTCTTTTCATCGTCTACCGCATTTGTATAGGACGTATCTATGGACGACTTCGATTCCATCGGTGTGTTCACTGGTTTGCTATCTTGCATACCAAACCGTTTCAGCAAATTCGAGATATATGTTGATTGACTAAGATCCATTCGTTGCTTGTGCCTCTCTATTTTTATTCCAAGAAAATTCTTTAACGATCCAAGATCTTTTATAGAAAAACGTTCTTCCAACAGGTGCTTAATTTCAATCAGTCGATCTTTATTATTTCCGGCAATGATGATATCATCGACGTACAGTAGTAGGTATATTCTTGATTTTTTATCTGATTCGTAAAACATACACTGATCATATTCTGATTGCTTCAAGCCAATCTTTTTCGCGTAGGTTTTAAATTCAAAATTCCAAATACGCGGTGATTGCTTCAGTCCATATAGAGTTTTATTGAGTCTGCATACTTGCGACGTTCCATCTTCACAGCCTTCTGGCTGTTTCATATATATTTCTTGAGTGAGTTTCCCATGGAGAAAGGCATTTTTGACATCCAATTGATCTACGTACAAGTCTTTATTGATTATAATTGACAACAAAATTCTTACTGTAGTCAGTCTTGCTACTAGCGCGTACGTCTCATCGTAGTCAAAACCCTTTTTTTGTAAACAGTCCTTTACTACAAGCCGTGCTTTATAACGCTGGATATTTCCATGTTTATCACGTTTGATTTTGAATATCCATTTATTGTCGATTGCCCTTTTTCCACTGGGTAGGTATGTCAAATTCCAAGTCTTAGGCCGGTATTCATAATCATTTCTTATATTTAAGATCGTCTTAAGTCGTCGTCATCGTCGTTTTAAGATACTAATATGGCTTTTTAATTGGTTCGTAGCATTTTAAGACAAAACTTAAGATAATCTTAAATATAAGAACGGACTATGAATACCGGCCTTATTATCTTGAATCGCCTTTAGTTCTTCATTTATTGCTTCAAGCCATTCCTCTTTATCATTACGAGAGTCAATTTCAGCATAACAATTTGGAACGTCTTCAACGTAACTCTCAGCATGCAAAGCAGCAGCACAATAATCTTCAAGATAAGAAGGTGTTTTCTTTTCACGAGTACTTCGACAAGGAGCTGGTTGTTCGTTTACAACTCTTGAGTTAGTTACAGTTTTATCTTTTATTCCTGTATTAATAGATTCAGTTTCAGATGAACTTTCTTCTTGATCCTCCTTCGTTGCAGTTGTGAATTCTTTATCTTTATGTTCAGATTCTAATTCCTCTTGAACATTTGTTCCGCTAAACGGTTGATGATGTTTAAATCTTGTTTCATCAAAAATGACATCTCGGCTACAGATTATTTGTTGTTCTTCTGGACACCATAAGCGGTAATCATTATCTGTGTATCCCACCATGATACAATTTTTTGATCGAGAATCAAATTTCCTGGGATTTAATTCCTTAGGTACATGCATGTACGCAATGCATCCAAAGACTTTTAGTTTCCTTACATCTGGCCTTTTATTATACCATAACTCCGCTGGAACTATATTTTTCAATGCTGCTGTCGGACTTCGATTAATAATATAAATTGCACTTAGAACTGCTTCCGCCCAATAACTTTTATCTAGCTGTGAATGTAATATCATATATCGAGCTTTATCAAGAATTCTGTTCATCCTTTCGGCAACGCCGTTTTGTTGTGGCGTATATCGAATTGTGTATTCAATATAGATTCCTTTTTCTTGAAACGCTTGAATCATTTCTTTAGATGTATATTCCCGGCCGTTGTCACAACGAAATCTACTGATTTTTGAATTAAAGTGCAGTGACCATAGCCTCATAAATTTTAAAGTAGTGGAAAACTTCACCTTTTCTTTTAAGTAGATACGCAACTGTGAAGTGTGTGTAATCGTCGATAAATGTCAGTATATATCGATTACCTTCTCGTGACTCGGGTGTAATTGGTCCAACCACATTGCTGTGTATGAGTTCCAATGGACGTTTAGCTCTTGTCCTTTCCTGATTGTGAGGCAATTTCGTTTGTTTTCCCTCTATACAGGTATGACAGATTTTATTATTTGTTAGTTCCAATTTTGTGGAATCTATTCCGTCCACCATTGTTGCGACCCTTTGTAGATTATTAAGTCCTATATGTCCGTAACGTTCATGCCAGATTTTAGCATCATCCCTTACTTGTACGACAGTTGCTATTTTAGCTAAGCTCATTAATTCCAATTCATATACTTGATGTCTTCTGTACGCTACTGCATAAACTTGAGTATCCTTTTGTATTTTTCCTTTTCTATTTTCAAAAACAACTTTGAAACCATTTGCTTTAAGTTTTGGCACTGACAACAAGTTAAATTCTAATCCAGGCACATAGAGGACATTTTTAACAGTGACTTCAATTTCCTCTCCGTTAACAATAGTTTTTCCATAAGTAGTGCCTACTTTATTTGCCATTAACGTTGTACCTGCTTTTGCAATACGAATTGTTGTAGGTTGTGTCAATAATCTTGTATTTCGCAAAAGCTTTTCATCCCTGGTTAAATGCTCTGATGCTCCGGAATCTAAAATCCAGGTAGAATCCTTTTCGTGTTTTATATAATTAATTATTGCTGAAAAACTGACTGCTTTGGATTTATCTGCATCTGCCGCGAGATTTGCTTGCTTTTCCTTATATCTGTTCTGTCGAATTCCTTCAGGCTGTTGCTTCGGTTTCTTACATTCCGACCGGCGATGACCATATGCACCACAGTTGTAACACCTGTAATTGAAATGTTTGTTTCCAGTGTCACGTATATTTTTTTGACTGTCATTCGTTGATGAAGTAAATGCTGTAGAATGCTGTGCTTCGTTCTTCGTTGATTTAACATTTCCTTTCCGTTTAGATTCTTCATCAAGGAGACGATTTTTGACAAAATTTAGAGTCAATGATTCCTTTGATAACGTTTCTAACGCCGTCACTACGACATCATATTCAGGGGGCATTGTTAAGAGTAAATGACACACAATGTCCGTTTCTTCCATGTTCGCTTCTGTGGACTTAAGTTCACGTACAAACGATTCAAATTTTAGGAAATGCAATGATAATGACTCAACCGAAGGTTTAAATTTCATTAACAATAATTTTTTGCGTAAGAGTAATTGACTAGCTACACCTTGTCATTCAAATACATTTTTTAATTCCGTCCAGATGTCAAAAGCAGATAACTTATCTTTTGCGTACTCTAAATGCGAATCTGCTATCCTTTGAACTATTTGGGACTTGCATTTCGTGTCCTTTCTCTTTAGACTTACCATTCGCGAATTGTAAACCTCTTGTGTCTCTTCAGCTCTTATTTCAGCGTCTAATACTTCAGATTCGATATGTTCTTTCAAACTGAGCTCTTCCAGCAATACTTCTATTCGAAACTTCCAGTTGTTATAATTTGTACCATCGAAGAGTGGTACTCGATGCTTATCTTCCTCCATTGAGTCGAGATTATTCCTCCTTTTCATCAGTGTGAGGTTAGTCAATTCAATTTTTATAACTGGGCAATTGCTGGGCAATTCCTAAGCCCATAACCTGTTATTTCTATTAATATTATGCGCACTTTCGACCCCGCACACCCAGAGGAGAAAGAAAGGAGCTGATTATATCTCTTCAGAGAATTAAAGAGAGAATTTGTATAAAACCACACATTTATTAGTACAGAGGTTTGAGCGAGCCAGAAAGCAAGGTACAAAGAGCAATCGATAGGGGGCGAGACAAAAGAAGCAAGGCTTAAAGAAGAAAATAAGTGTCACTGTAGTGCCGCACTAACGCGAGTTTTAAAAACAATACATAACAAGTATAACTAACTTTCTAACATATTCTATAAAGTTTAAGTCTTTAGTGTTTATTTATTCTCGCACTCACTACAGTAGAGTAGCGCTACCGTATTTAGGCTACTGCTACAGTTTTATTAAAAGCGGGATTGATTTAGTTCAGTCCCTACAGAAGAGAAGCGCTACCGCACTTAGGCTTCTATATTTGTTTCTAATTTTGTCCTCGCCCGATATTTTCGTTTCCTCAACAGTAGACGAGAAGCCGCGAATATGCGATCACACATTTTGTACGTTTCAAACCGTTTTTTCTGTTATTTCGAACCGTAACTCTTTGATATGCTCTAAGGTGTTACTATTTTGAGCCGTAATATATTTAACAAACGTTAACATAACCTGAAAGTTCAGAATAAAAATACTGGTTTTTCCCTGATCGGACCTGGCCAGATCCAAGAAAAAATACACATAGATATTTTTTAATCAAAACCTGGGAAAAATCGTGGAAAATTTATAGCAAAAGGTCAGGACCCGTCTGGATTTTCCAAGCTAATATTTCCCATGCGGGTCCCGTATACAGGGTGTCCCGTAAAGACCGTAACAACGCTTAGGGGTATATTTCTAAGATAATTCTGAGCAAAAAATCTTAATACCAAAATACTCAGGGTGTAATGGTTTTTGAATTAGAAGCATTTAAAGTTAGCGAATAAGATAGCCTGAAATTTGCGCGCTCAGGTGTGTACAACGTACAGTGATAAAAGCGAAATTGATTATCACTCCCTTGTTGTCAGTATTAATATTTGGAAAATAAATTTGCTAATACATATTAACATAAATATTGTTTACGCAATTAAGATTTTGTTGAAAATATTATAAGGAAAAAAATATTATGATACACATAACGCAAAAATTATTTTTTAGGGTTTTAGTAGTTCTAATAGTTCTGGATACCCGAGAAAAAATATATAATCATATAAAATTGCATATGTTATCAGATCTTTTTATAACTAATTATATATATTTACATCTGACCATATTATACCATTTTTTTTCTCGGGTAATACTTAAGAGTTATTACTCTATTTATAGAGAAGATTTTTATTATATATCAAAGCGATCTGATCAATAGTTAAAAAGATGCGAAAAAATTTAAATACAAAGAAATTATTTAAAAACGTGTTTTCTTAATTGCCGGTCTGTTTGCTTTAATATTTTGAAAATTTGAAATTTAAATTAATTGCAGTTTACAGCGGGGGGGGGGGGGAAGAGAGCAATTGCATCATATTTTTTCCTATAAGTGCCCTGGTAGAAATTACCAGTTTAACGCCAAGATAGAAGTATGGGCCTCATTTGTTTGCCAAGACGTAGCCTATCTAAAAAAATTTAGAAGAGCTATAGTATGATCCAGAATGATATTTAGTCTAGCGCTATGTTTAATCAGTAGCGTTCGCCAGTCTTTGCTGCCAGAAAAAAAAAGTTTGGGCCTTACTTGTTTACCAAATCACAGCCTATCTAAGAAAATTAGAAGGGATAGAAAGATAGATAGTGCTAATCCACAGCCCCAGTAGCTTCAGTATTGCGGTGAATCTGTGGCGCTGGCACAATCATTTATGACGATTTTGTGTATGGCCTCGACTAATTCGCCAGTATCACGCCCGAGTTGGTGACTGACGAGCTAATCAAGGCATATCAAGCCATAATAAAGTCCAGAGTGACTTTTCTACCAAGGTGGGGAAGATACTATAAAACCGCGAGAATGCTTCAGTAGTCTCAGTTGATCTTATATATACTGTTATGTTGCTACGCGAAAGAATAAAAAAGTATTTTTAATTATAATTTATTTATTCAAACAAATTAAGTAACAAAAAAAATGTAAAGAATAAATTTAATAAAATATAAAAATAATAAAATAATAAAGAGCCAAAAATCCAATGCTTTCATTGTACCGTTTATTAAATCAATTTCAAGCAATTTCTGATTTATCTTTTTTAAATATTACATAACTCGTATTCAGGACATTCAAGACCAAGCCAAAAAATAGAAGAAAAGTTAAGAAGATTTCAATTTATTCGACAAAAAATGATTATTACTTTAATGCTATTATGCATTTTTCTTATATTATTGTGCCATTATCTTATTCATCATGGAAGATTTTGGCAACTCATCGATCAAATACCAGGACCACCGACATTCTTATTAATCGGCAATACTTACTCTTATGTGGTGCTCCAGTTTATTAGGCAAGTAAAATTATGTACATTTACAAATTAATAAATAGCATTTACAAAAAAGTATTTATTAGTAAAAGTATTGTTACAAGGCATGTACAAGGCATGTTGTATTGCAGTTACATTGTTGAGTGGGAAATTATAACATTGACGTTATATTACTGTTAGCTTATGTTTACTAGGTATATATATAAAAAAACAATTAGTAACTAAATAATAATATTGTATTTGTCGTAATACCTGCCTTATAAATTAAGTTTATTGAATTCTATACATGAGGATAAATAATTTTACTAACAAAGAATTGTAAATTCTGTACCTCTTATTGATAAATATGTGAAAATCCTTATGGCGTTTGAAAATTACGTGTAATTCTTGAAACTTATTTTGTTTATTAACATTACTCAGGACTATAGACTGAACATACGTGAAAGGACAATATCAGGACAATCGAGTCTGAGTATTTGTAAACATTTATAAGAATTAAAAAGTATAGTTTTTATATATTTCCAATTCGAAATATCGTACATATTAAAAATGAGAATTATGTTAGATCTATTACGTTACCTTCACTAGTGAATAGGCCAGGTCCCAACCAAGGATAAATAAATGTGTATATAAATCCTTTTCAAACATGTTCTGTCGGAATGTTTAATATTATCTACAATCATATAAAAAATTATAGATAAATAATATAAAAAAATCCGCAAAAAGGGAGTGTAATTTATGTGTCATTTTGCTACAAGTGTAATTGTTTTTACAAAAATATGTCTAAGAAAATATTAAATAAAGTTAATTATTTTTTGAACAACTCTCTTTTGTATTAGACGGAAAACGTACAATTCCAAATGCAAACTGTAAATATCGAATTTTGTTATTTAACATTTATGAAACTCTAATACAATAATGAGAAATACATGCAGGGTGATTCTCATAAACGTACTTGTCATACATTATCATACATTAAATACAAAATATTTATATCCTTTTCAGTACGAAAAAAGCGGCTAGCTGTGTTGGATCTTCTGATAGCAATGTCTGACAATAACAAGATGAGTGATTTAGATATCAGAAAAGAAGTTGATACTTCATGTTTGCGGTAGATATCTGAAATTATTTATATTTATTAAATAATACCATAACAAATATATTTGCAAAAAAATTTGTAAAGAGTTCAAAATACATTATGTAAAATCAAATTGCTTCATATAAAAGTGCTCATTTATATGAGCTATTCCATAAAATAATTATTGTTTTGAATTAGAGGCATGTGCCTTCCACGGGTATTCTTTCGGGATGGTGCTTCGTAGATCCGTGGACGATGAAATATGTATTTCTTCTTAATTTAGAGTTTATTTAGGGCCGAATGTGAGATGCTTCCGAACACAAGTGGGTAGCAACACTCAATACAGTATATAATTGCTCTACGTGATAAATATATCGAGCGCTCGTTGTCTAATGTGGCGACGACCGAGACGTACAACGTACGAAAAAGCATAGGCGCGCATGCTCGCGCGATGGCAGCGACGCGAAGACACCGAAGGGCGTCCGAGGAAAAATAGTAACAACCGATACGCATAAACAAAAGAAAAACGCCTTAGCGCGCAGAGCGGTTGTTTCGAATAAATATCTAACACGCCGCCCCCCTTGAAAGGACGTACTTTCAATAAGCGTTAATTAACGGATATAAACATAAACTATTTGCTTACAGTTAAGGATCTTATAACAAACGCAAGTGATGTAATACAAAAGGCGCTCGCTCGAAAATTGAAAATAGGTATTATTGCGCCTTGTAAACAAAAAAAAAGGAAACAATTGAAATTGGCAAATGATTTTGCAATAAGAAAACGTATTTAAACTTACATGACTAACATTAAACGGAGTCGAAACGCATATTAAGGGTCTACTGGTAGTACCGCGATTTTGGATAGAGGTCTTATGAATAAGCCCTTTGCAGTACGGACGGTGGCCGTTCGGGCGACATTGTCTGCACCCGGGTGAATTTTCTCGATACGTCCCAGTAACCATTGTAGTGGCGCCAGGCCCTGTTGTTTGAGTAATACCAGCTGATCTGGCTTCAGTTGCTCTCCCTTGCTGATTTTCTATTTGAAACGTTCCTGAAGGGAGTGAAGATACTCGCAGCTCCACCTGCGCCAAAAATGCTGTCTAATTTGCTCGACTCGCTCCCATCGCACTAATCTATTCTCGTTTACATCTGTTAAATCGCTGTAAGGGAAACTATTCAAGGCGGTGCCAACCAGAAAGTGACCGGGACTGAGATAAGCTAAGTCATTAGGGTCATTACTTAAGGGTGTAAGAGGACGCGAGTTGAGAATGGCCTCTATTTCGCACAACACTGTTTGTAGTTCCTCGAAGGTTAAATGTGCCTTGCCGGCTATACGATGCAAGTGATTTTTTGCGGATTTTACCGCCGCTTCCCACAAGCCGCCAAAATGCGGAGCATTGGGTGGTATAAATTTCCACGAGGTCTCTTGTTCGCGTAAAAAATGCTTCACATCAGTTTGAAGCTGTTCGTTATTGAAAAAGTCGTAAAATTCCTTGAGCTGCCTGTGAGCTCCGACGAAATTGGTTCCATTGTCGGAATACATGCAAGATGGTTTGCCTCTGCGTGAGACAAATCGTTTGAGAGCGCCAATGAAGGCTTCGGAGGAAAGATCGCTGACAGGCTCTATATGCACCCCCTTCGTGGCGAAGCATACAAAAACTGCTATGTACGCCTTGTGATTCCGCGCGTTGCGTCGCTTGTTTTCACGTAATATTAATGGGCCGGCGTAATCGACGCCGCAATGAGAGAACGGTCTTGACACAGTTACGCGCCCGGCGGGTAATGAACCCATGATTGCTTCCGAGAGAACGGGCTTGACCTTGAAACACGTTATACAACCCCTTACAATTTTTCGTGTGACAGATCGCAAGGATATTGGCCAAAAACGTTGCCTCACAGCAACCATGGTGGCTTGAGTGCCTGCATGTGCGTTGCGCACGTGCTCTTGTTCTATTATGCGTTTGGTTAACACGTGATCGCGCGGTAGCAAAATCGGATGACAGGCATCGAAATTCAAACCTGAGTTGTCCAGTCTACCACCTACTCGAATTAGCCCGTCCTTGTTTATGAACGGAGAAAGGGACAGCAGATTGCTGCACGCGTTGATAGTGTCGCCCTTGGACAAAGCCTTGTATTCTTCGGGAAAGGCCTGCTCTTGTACAATCCTAGCCATAACGTGTAATGCAAATGATATTTCCTGATGGGAAACGAATATTGTAGGCTCGGCTGGACGGTGCGTTTTACGAACTCTTAGGCAATATACGAGAATGCGACATGCCTTGTTTAAGTTGGAGTTGTTGTTTAGTAACTCATTGACAATTGAGTTTTCAACAATGGCGACGGCTGTAAAACATCCTCTCAATTCTGGAAGATCCTCCTCCCTGTGGTTGAATTTACCGCTGGGCCAACAATCTTCACTCAGCCCTAAGAAAGCGGGTCCGTGCCACCAAATGGATGAATCGATTAGCTCTTGCGGACAGATACCTCGCGACAAAATATCAGCAGGATTGTTTGCCGAGCTGACATGATGCCAACTAGTAGGTTCAGTTAAACGTTGTATTTCGCCGAGCCGATTAGCCACAAAAATCGACCATTTTCGGGATTGTGAGGATATCCAGGTCAAAACTATTGTAGAATCTGACCAGAGGAAAGTTTGCATGTCGGATAAGTCGAATGACTCCCTGATTTTCTCGATTAATCTGGCTAGCAACAGTGCTGCCGATAGCTCGAGACGAGGCAGAGACACAGCTTTGAGAGGAGCGACGCGAGATTTTGAGCAAAGAAGCTCGGTAACATATTCGTCTCTCTCAAGGGTTGTGCGTATATATACGCACGCTCCGTACGCGCGCTGACTTGCATCGCAGAAGCCGTGAATTTGTAGAGAGCGCGACTCCGAACGAAGCTTGACGCAACGCGGGATAGACAACTGATTAATGTCTATTAGTCGAGATTTAAGGTTCGACCATCGTGAATGGAGGTCTTGCGGAACTGATTCGTCCCAATGAGCGTCCAGCTGCCAGAGTTCTTGTAAGATTAATTTAGCTAAAACGATAACAGGACCTAAGAGGCCTAACGGATCGAATAGTCTGGACACCTCTGAAAGTATGACTCGTTTGGACACTGTGCCTAGAGTGTCGTCAAATTTGTAAGAGAAATGGAATGTGTCCTTGGACTGATTCCAATGAATCCCTAATATGGATGAGTTCGTGCCGTCATCAATGGTGACGACGTTAGCATTTTGACCATCGAGATCCGTCAACAACTGCGGGCAATTGGACGCCCATTTGCTGAGCTCGAATGCTCCCAGCCGCAACAGACCAATGGTTTCGTCGCGAATTGATTCTAATTGATTGATCGTGTCAGCTCCCGTGAGCATATCGTCTACGTAAAAATCGCGCTTGACGCAAACAGACCCGATTGGATACTTGTCGGAATGTCGCTCAGCTAGATACTTGAGGCATCTTGTCGCCAGGTAAGAAGCAGAAGACGTGCCATACGTAACAGTAATGAGCTCGTAATCCTTGATGTTAGATTCCGGGTGGCTTCGCCATAAAATACGCTGAAAACGCGTTTGAGAAGGATGAACCCTTATCTGGCGGTACATTTTTATAATGTCAGCCACAAGAACGAATCGAAATGTGCGAAATCGCAACATAATGGAGATCAAATCCTGTTGCACGGTTGGACCCACCAAAAGAGCATCGTTTAAGGATATGCCGGTCGAACTCTTGCTAGAAGCGTCGAAAACCACGCGGATTTTAGAAGATTGCGGCGTGGACTTGAAGACGCAGTAATGAGGCAAATAGAAATGCCTTGAATTGTCGTCGCCTTGCTCGTCTAGCAATCGCATGTGTCCCATTGCTAAATACTCATTTATAAATTGCGAGTAGTGTAATTTTAAGTCAGGATCGCGCCTAAAACGTTTCTCGAGACTGTAAAATCGTTTCAAGGCACCTTCTCTAGAATCTCCTAGTCTATCAAGTACTTGTTTCCTCGTGGGAAGTTTCACGATAAATCTCCCTTGTGGAGTTTGAGACACGTTTTGCAGGAAGTACTGCTCGCAATAGGCCTCATCGGATGTGTAATTGTCTGATCCTCCTACGACATCCTCGATTAGCCAAAAACGAGATAATTGATCCTGTAGTTGTGTATTAGCTATCGATACTTGAAAGGATTGCACGTTTTGTCCTGAATTAGTTGGGTTGCCTAGTCGTCCCGCTAGAATCCATCCGAAACGAGTTTTATGCAATGTCGGGTGCTTAGGAGACGATTTAATCTGGCCTACGCAAAGTAGCTGCCAGAAATGTTCTGCGCCGATTAAAATGTCAATTTGTGATGAGACATGAAATTGTGGATCGGCGAGCTGAAGATTGCGTGGAATGTCGAAGCTATTTTTCTTTAAAGAAAATGCTGGAAGCCTTTCGGTGACGTGTTCTGTAACAATACAGTCAAGAGATATATTGAAGGAATTTGTACGCGACTGCAGTCGCACCTGAACTGATTGAGTTGACCTTGTGGCCGTTTTGTTTATTCCTGAAATGGAAATATCTATTGGACGAGGCTCAAGATCGAGTATGTCTAGAAAACTCTTTGAAATAAAGCTTGCTTGAGAACCGCAATCCAATAGTACACGACAAGCCCTACGTGAGCCATCAGCGTTGAACGCGTAAACAACTGCGGTTGACAACATAATGTGATTGTGCTCAAAAGAACTTGCACTATGCGTGGCTAAAGCTGAAGCAGAAGTAGCCGTTTTTAATTCCTTTTGATTGTCTGCGTCGCGATCACGTGATTCGGTCATGACGGAGCTAATATGAAGCAGTGTGTTATGTTTAGCCTTACAAAATTTACAACTGCCTGAAGAGCATTTGTTTGCAAAATGAGAATTAGAACGTAAGCAGTTAGCGCAAGTTTTGCGTTTCTGAATTTCAGAGATTCTTTGGGGCACCGTTAGAGCTAAAAAATCTGGACAATAGTATATGAGATGATCCTTGTTACAATAGCCACACTTTGTTTTGACGGTAGCGACACACGAGGACTGACGCCCGGCGTTCGATTGCGAACGCGTATTTACGTTTCGCGACGGCGTTACTTGTTTTCCGGTAGCCTCGAGAATTTGGCATCGATGCAAAATGAAATCGATGAATTGCTTCAAGGTGGGCAACTCAGAGCCGGTCAGCGATGATTGCCACTCCCGTGACGTAAGCGCGTCGAGCTTATGGCTCAAAATGTGCACTAGCAGATCATCCCAGTGAGACGTAGGACGTTTTAAAGCCTGAAGGGCGCGTATGTGCCTTGTGGCACCATCTGCGATTTGCCGCAGTTCGGCTAAATTCTCTTTTGTCATAGACGGTAAGTCTGTGATCGCTTTTATATGATTTTGCACGATGACGCGCTTGTTATCATAACGTTCCCTCAAAATATTCCACGCGACTTCATAATTTATGTCTGAAATCTCTAGAGCATTTATCACATTGCTGGCTTCGCCCGTGAGGGAAGCTCTTAGATATTGCAATCTTTGAATATTACTCAATGACATATTGGTATGAATAATTGAGTTAAATGTATCGAAGAACGGAAACCATTCGTCGTATCTTCCGGAACACGTCGGAAGATTTAGCTTAGGCAGTCGAACATGTCTCAAGGATTCCGGCATATCAGGCGCGCTTGAATTTGATGGTGAGGGCGTGGTCAAGTTACGCGCCGGGACCGGAGGACTGAGAAGCTCGCGCATCATAGCAGAAACGGAAAAGAAATTTTCCTCGAAAATAACGCGATGACTTTCTTCGGCCTCATTGATTAATTCTAGCTTTGTTTGCACCACATCGTATTCCGACCAATAATCGTTTAACTTTGCTTTACGCTCCTCGATTTGAGCTAATATGGATGGAGAAATAGAATCGATCGAATCGATAAACGTTCGTACCCGCGTGCAAGATCCTTGAATTACTGCGCGTCGGCGCTTGAGCGTGGTCGCGCTTTCGTCGTTAGGCATGATGAATCAAGTAAATAAATTTACGCGATAAAGAAAATCTGGTTGGCTACAATCCTTAAATAATTGCCCTTACCTCGCATACAAGTTTGCGCGCACGAATGTTCCGCTGCGTGGCCTTGATAGCGCTGCTCGATGTGCTGGAATGCGTTACAGGAAATCGCCTGGTCATCTGCAGGAATCCTGATGTTGCCGCTTCCTCCTAGGCTGCTTCCGCGAAAAGCAGGATACGCCTACAGCGTAGGAAATGTCCTTGGATGCGTCGTTGTTTGATAACCTCTTGAAGGGACGAAAATCTGCTTGTCCTGGCTTCAAGGCTGCTGTGCAGGTTAGGTTAGGTTTACCAGCAACCGACCTCTTTGTGTTGCCCGTATGTGTCAGGTCTCACTCGCAACGGCACTGCGGATATTGTGTATTTATCCGGCTCGAAGGACCAATGTTTTGAATTAGAGGCATGTGCCTTCCACGGGTATTCTTTCGGGATGGTGCTTCGTAGATCCGTGGACGATGAAATATGTATTTCTTCTTAATTTAGAATTTATTTAGGGCCGAATGTGAGATGCTTCCGAACACAAGTGGGTAGCAACACTCAATACAGTATATAATTGCTCTACGTGATAAATATATCGAGCGCTCGTTGTCTAATGTGGCGACGACCGAGACGTACAACGTACGAAAAAGCATAGGCGCGCATGCTCGCGCGATGGCAGCGACGCGAAGACGCCGAAGGGCGTCCGAGGAAAAATAGTAACAACCGATACGCATAAACAAAAGAAAAACGCCTTAGCGCGCAGAGCGGTTGTTTCGAATAAATATCTAACAATTATACCCACACATACAAATACATAAACAAACACTTAAACACTATTATTTTTTACACTATTATTGATTATTAATATAATCAATGAAGTATTTACTATGTGTTTGAAAATCAATATAATTATGATATACCTGAATATTCTTATACTCAGCTAATAGCAATATCGTGAAGCATATAAATATTGTTGTTGTATCGTGACCCTGTAATGGGAAAAATATATTTTATTCATTCCTTTGCGTTATACATAGACTACATATGAAGAGAAAAGTGGAATCCTTTTTTAAATTCATGTATAAATTAAAAAAAATCTGAACAGGTTTTACTGAATAATTTAAAAGTACAAATGTTCAAATTAAAATTGAAAAAAACTATGAAAATATTAAATAATGTGTACATGTTGCTGTACACAATTAGAACATCTTTAATTTTAGAACTAATTTTCTAACAATTAATAATAACGGATTTGATCCACTTTTCCTCTGAATCCCTCGTGTATGTATAAAAAGACTTCGCAGAAATAAAAAGCAAGTTAAAATATTTTTAATATTGTCAAATTTTTGTAAAGTTTTCTTTTTATAATTTTTGAACACTTTGTACCCGTATAAAACAGAACTCGAATATATTAAAAAATTAACAATTGCATTTCAATTTTATTAACGACTATTAATCAGAAAAATATTATTGTTGTTTATTGTACCACATTAAAGTAAGAATAATTGTTAGATATTTATTCGAAACAACCGATACGCATAAACAAAAGAAAAACGCCTTAGCGCGCAGAGCGGTTGTTTCGAATAAATATCTAACAATTATTCTTACTTTAATGTGGTACAATAAACAACAATAATATTTTTCTGATTAATAGTCGTTAATAAAATTGAAATGCAATTGTTAATTTTTTAATATATTCGAGTTCTGTTTTATACGGGTACAAAGTGTTCAAAAATTATAAAAAGAAAACTTTACAAAAATTTGACAATATTAAAAATATTTTAACTTGCTTTTTATTTCTGCGAAGTCTTTTTATACATACACGAGGGATTCAGAGGAAAAGTGGATCAAATCCGTTATTATTAATTGTTAGAAAATTAGTTCTAAAATTAAAGATGTTCTAATTGTGTACAGCAACATGTACACATTATTTAATATTTTCATAGTTTTTTTCAATTTTAATTTGAACATTTGTACTTTTAAATTATTCAGTAAAACCTGTTCAGATTTTTTTTAATTTATACATGAATTTAAAAAAGGATTCCACTTTTCTCTTCATATGTAGTCTATGTATAACGCAAAGGAATGAATAAAATATATTTTTCCCATTACAGGGTCACGATACAACAACAATATTTATATGCTTCACGATATTGCTATTAGCTGAGTATAAGAATATTCAGGTATATCATAATTATATTGATTTTCAAACACATAGTAAATACTTCATTGATTATATTAATTAAATATATAATTAGTTAAATTTAATATTGTTTGTGTTTTCTGATAATATTAGAACAAATAGTTAAAATTACTGTAATAAATCAAAAAAGATATATATAAAGTAATCTGCTTAAATTTATAATTAAATAAAATTGTTATGTATATAAATATGAAAGGATATATATGTTTTGTATTCTGTGTGCGTCGCATAGATAATTCAATTAAAAGTGACACAAATACAAATCAAATAAAACGTGTGAAAATTTGTTCAATAATGTAGGATCGTGTCAGAAGTGAAATTAATGCAGTCATACAAGAGAACAATGGAAAACTTATTACAACAGCATTAAATAGTATGTCATATTTGGAAAGATGTTTGAAGGAATCGTTGAGATTGTATCCTAGCACTCCTTATATCCCACATAGCAAAATTTCATCCTACGGATGTCCGTGGGATGTAATGTAAAGGATTTTCAGATATCCCTGGGATGTCTGTACAAAGCCGTAGGATATCCGTAGGGCATCCGTGGGATATCCGAATGTCCGCTTTTCAGATATCCGTAGGACATCCAAAAATAAATCCCTGGGATATCCCTGGGATATCCTACATATGATTAAATTAGATCCCAACAATGTCCCCTGGATATTTTTTTTTATCCAGATAAAATCCAAATAAAATTATTGAATATAGGATGGTGTTAATAATTCGATCTTATATTCGAAATCATTTTAAAACCTCATTCAATCAACAAAATGGTTGCGCAACATTATTTCATTAGTTGAATGAAATCATAAGACGATTCTAAATATAAAATTGGACTATAAATACCACCTAGAAAAATATCTATTTTAAATGTTTATTTAAAATGCCTTTAAAAAATATATTTTTTTAAAAGATTTAAACAGAAATTGTTTAGTTTTAAGTTAAGGAAGCAATAAAACAGTAATCTTAATAAGTAACGTCACTCTCTTTCTCTCTCGAAAAGTTTCATATTAATATTATTTATATTTTAAAAATTTACGACAATCTCGCTTTAATGACACCACTATCAAGATATTGTTTTATTACTATTTTTTATTACTCCTTTAAAACTAAAGAATTTTTGAAACATTTTTTTAAAATACATATTTTTTTCAAATATTTTATATAGACATTTGACATGTAAGTATCTTTATGAGCATAAAGAAAAGATTATTAGCAAAATTTCTAAAGATAAAAGCTTCTAATATATTACATTATTTTAAGAATAGACACATTTCAAAAAAGGTAAAGTACGTATAAGTAATATAAATAATAGTACATTTGAAGCACATTTTATTATAAAATATGTAATTTTTTTTTAAATTTTTTATTTACTATATAATGTAAAAATAGTCACAATAAAAATAAAATTTGTATATATAAAAACGAAAACTAAAGATACGTCTTGTACATTTCAAAATTGCACTAGTCACAGTGTTAGATATAAATTAATAAACTTGATATTACTAAATATTATAACTTAATATGAATAATATTACATACATAATATTTTATACATAAAATTGCTAATATTATGTATAATTTATACACATGAACAAAATATAAAAAAAAGTATTAAATATTTTATTGTGCAGCATTCAGTTTTTTTATTTTTTCAATTGCATGACGAAGTCATGATTTAATTGGTTCCGAAATTTCGTGCTCAGTAGCTTGCGGGTATTTTAATTGAACTGTACCTACAAATACGTATAAACATTTATATAACATAAATATAAACATATACCTCTCAATATATTTTTAATTTTTTTAAACCGGATGTTTAATGAATTAGATGGAAAGTTAATCTAATTTTTATAATTTAATAACTAAATCTAATGTATGTATTATATGTATATGCATTATGTATAGATTTATTAGTGTAAATATCTATGTGTTTAAGTGTTTGTTTATGTATTTGTATGTGTGGGTATATATATATATATATATATATATATATATATATACGTAGTATATATTCACTAAACTTACATTCACTAAATTTATTAACAAAACAAACATTTATATTTCCTACATATACATAATTCTTGTCATTTTTCAAAGAACTAGTTATTCTTAAAGATGCATGTATTATGTTACCTTGTTTATGCCATAAGTTAAGAATATTATGTTACCTTGTTTACGCAATAATTAATGATGACTTAAATATTAGTATCTATAGTCTTTTTTTTACTGTAAATAAGCAAACTCTTCCTGCAATATAATTTAAAACAATAATATTGAATCCTATTTTCACTATACTATACATATACATAATATTACATACGTAAAACTAACTTATTTGTAAAAATTATATACATATATATATATATATATATATATATATATATATATATATATATAATTGTGCTATAAATATATATATAGCACAAAAATTAATATAAAATATATAAATAAAAATTGTAGTAGCGGTGTTCTACTAACCAACATCTCTCAAACATAACCTTATTTATGATATATATAGAAAGATGACCTGCATATGATATAATAATTTTAGATTTTAATAATTATCTGTCAATTTAATAGTTCCTGACGCCTTATATTATCGCTTATGCGCCTTTTTCCGTTTTTTAAGGGAGAATCATAGCACAAAACTCACACTTCACTGTCTGCGTTAATCTCAATGTTCACCGATCTACGACACTAGAATTTGATTCGAGTTGTCGATTCGAGAAAGGTTAGGTAATCAAAAAGCGGTAATCTTATACAGTAATGGGAGAAAGTTCCGTAACGGTCAAATATCTTGGAAATTAATGATTATGGAAGAAAATGTTTAATACAAAAGTTTTAATATATTAAGTGGTCTATTATATGGTTATATTGAAATGACCTTCATGTGACCTTGAAGGACACCGCAAAGGTCAACTTTGAAATCTTAAATGGAAACTCCTATTTTCTATTACATATTCTTAAAGCTGGTGTCAAGACGTTTCCGAAACACTATAATAAAGTTATTTTTTATTAAATACTTTTCGAGTTATGAGGCTTGAAAGTTACAGCATTTTGACATAAAATACAAAATATCTTGTAAAACATTCAATTTTCAGGAATCTTACCTTAATACTTTTATGCATAAAATAATGAGACGAATCAATTGATATAAAGAAAACATTGTTGCTTTTAAAAAAAATATGCAGCTGCATGTTGCAAATTACATATTTTTTCTTCTGAAAGATTTCTGAAAATTGAATGTTTTACAAGATATTTTGTATTTTATGTCAAAATGCTGTAACTTTCAAGCCTCATAACTCGAAAAGTACTTAATAAAAAATAATTTTATTATGTTGTTTCGGAAACGTCTTAACACCAGCTTTAAGAATATGTAATAGAAAATAGGAGATTCTATTTAAGATTTCAAAGTTGACCTTCGCGGTGTCTTTCAAGGTCACATGAAGGTCATTTCAATATAACCATATAATAGACCATTTGATATACTAAAACTTTTGTATTGAACATTTTCTTCCATAATCATTATTTTCCAAGATATTTGACCATTACGGAACTTTCTTCCATCACTGTATATACTGGCTTCTCGAACCAAGAACTCGATGACCAAGTTCTAGTATCGTCATATAATAGAAATAAATATTTTCTCTATATATACTTGTACTTTGCTCTTAACAAATGGACGGATTAAAATTATATTTGTATGTTATATGTGTGTTTACGCATGCACACAAAATTAAATTTGTTCTCTGTTCAAATTAAGCAAAAAAATGTCTTACTAAAAAATATTTATGTAAGAAATCTTTTGCTAAATTTGAAGAAACAGCAATTTTAATGTACGTATATTTTTTGTGCTAGAAATATCTTTAGGAAATCCTACGAATAACTATTTATTATCGATCTGTATCATTCGAATCATTTTGATCAAAATGGGATGTCCTGCGGAGATCGTACATAAGATATCCACAGGACATGCTATACGGGATATCCTCAGGTAATCCTACGGATAACGTTTTGTTCTGGATCAAACTGGGACTATTTCGATCAAATTGGGATGTCCTGGGGAGATCTTTGCTATGTGGGATAGTTCGAGTCCCGTGCAAAGATATAAAATTACGTGAGTAATTAATAAAAAATATGTTTTATATATATTTTTACAAAACTACAAGAAAAATGTTATATTGATTGATATTATATTGATAAACTGACTAGTTCATAATTTAATATTAATTTTTTTCTAACGAAAATATTTCAAGAAAATAGTAAATTATTGTATGAAAAAGCTTTTACTTAAGTGAAATAATTTATATAAAAATATTCACTTTACAATTTGAATAATTTTTAATTATCCTACACTCAAAAAAATATTTCGCTGATGTAGTTAGATTTCTTGATATCGCAACAAGAATGTATCGCTATTTTTCGTATCTGTGAAAACATTGTTTGTCACATATAGAATTTATAGCAGTAATGTTCTAGCAATAGCTTCTGAAAAATTTAGGTACCATTGCTAAATGTTATTCATTGCATGATCTAACACGTGATTGATCTTATATAGATAGGCGCTTTAGAGAAACTTTCTTTTTAAAGTTCACAAACAATACAGATATATATTCTGTTTCTGTCATCTAAACTGATTAAGTAATTACATATGCAATATCACAACAGTTGCTAATCATTTATCTGTTTTAGTTAATTTTTTACACCTAGAAAATTTTAGCTATTATTGCAAGATCATTTTTTTGAGTGTAATAAATTGTGTTTTGTGATATTTTCAGAATCATATATTGTGCCTTCTGGAACAATAATACTTATTCCTGTTACGTCCTAACCTGGAGGGAAAGGGGTAGGGTCAGGCATACGGGCGGACGCAACCATAAAAGTATTTTATGGTGTTTGCTCGCTGGTCGGTATGAGGAGAGGCGACCGTGCGAGCCGAACGATTTTTTTTGGCTGAGAACAGGTCAACGATCGTAAAGATCGATATTACCTTGTTAGAGGCCTCAACCAATCGTTCGTGGTTCCGTTTTCTGGTCAAGAGACTTAACTCCTTTTACCAAGGATGGAACCTCGTGTGATTTTCAAAAGGAAGGGGGAGGGGTAGAAGAGGAAGGTGAGAGGTCTTACAACTAATAATTATTTAATTATGAAGGTTTTGACTTACTACTTGGATGTCCTGGAAATATATCTGGATCTTCTTGGGTCGTTCAGTGGTCCGTATTCACACCGATGTATAACGAATATTGTTCGGAGGTTGGTTTAATATGTTGGAGAAGCAATTGCCGCGCGCGGTACTTCACTCCTCTGCGACGAGTTTTGGATTTAGGGATAAGAAAGGAATTTTATGTTAGTCCAGAAATTCCAGGCGTAAAGCGTGCGGTGGGCCGCACCACGATACGCGGGGATACAGCAATCGATACCATGTGCGGTGGTCCGCACCGAAAATATCGATACTGAGTGCTGATCTGAAGAAACAATTAGGAATGAGGCGGGGGTAGGTTGAATGTGTGAGAAATGGTTTTAGTCGAAATATTGTTTAACAAACACGTTTACTATAATTATTGATATACAAGCACTTTGAGATACAATCGGTTTTTTTTAATATATTAAGGTATGAACTAAGATTCGATAATAATTGAGCTGGATTCAGAGATGTTGAAAGAACTATATTAACTGCCTGCTTCACGAGTGGGTGTCTTCCTTTTATACTCGAAATTTTGGGTTTTGGAAGGGAGACATTCCTTCCGAGGAGTTGTTAATAAAAATAAGATAAAAAAGGTTGTTTGAAGATTAATAGATGGATTGCTCAAATGACATGTTTATTGTTCCGTCGGCTTTTCTGTCGGCGAAAATTCAAAGTCTACTATCGCGGTCGCGTGTCTTATCTCGACAAATTTTCGATTGTAGGCCTGAAAGATTATTATAGTACATTCGGGATCTTAAATCATTAAAATAATATTCTTGGAACGTTTCTTTGAATTTTCCCGACTGGTCGTGAGAAACTTGTGCAAGGGAAAGGTCCGTACAGGACGTAGGACGTAACACCCCCCGCGTTAGACAAATGTTGGGAGTGCACAACATTTACAATCTATGAAATTTTTTTTCCATTGCGCAAGAGTGTATGGTGGATCACGTATCTAGTATTTTTAATTAGTTTTAACTTATTTTAGTTAAGAAAAAGAAAAAAGAAAGCGACCATCAAAACCACTTTCTTCTTCTCCTTTTTGTTTTTACTTATTCTAAGTTTTATATTTACGAAGATCTCCTTTTTTATGAAGATATTTACGTAAGATTTTGCTGAGCCCGTATGGAATCTTTTTTTTCTGTTTCTCATGTGGCTTTAAAATGATATTATGTTTGATATGTAATGTTTGCGTGATTAACAATTCTGGATTCTAATGAACGGTCTAAAGATCGGCCGGACTTATACCCCCTTTTTTTTTGCTTTAGGGTCTTTTTTCTAATTTAATGGTCGCTCTGCGTCGTTTTTATTGTCTGTTCCGACAGAGGATTCTTCCGACTTTGTCTTGCGACAATGTGTAGGTCTTTTATTTTGCCACTCGTACATTGTATTTGAATTCATATAGGAGGGTGGTCTTTTGACCGGATTGAGAGATGTTACGAGTGCGTATTATCTTTGACCAGTGCGTCATAGCACAATATACACATATATATATATATATATATATATATATATATATATATATTTGTTTCTACTTTACTTGATTAGAATTTTCTTTTGCAGCGCAAAGGTTCCTCGGACAGAAGTAGGCCTTGGGCGGGTCTTTACGCTCGGACCTTGATGGTTCCTTGCGCCAGTGCCCGTTGCGATATTCTTCTCTTTTTCTTCTGGTGATAAACTAGACCATAATTATCTTTACTCCTTCTTCCGGAACTGTCGATTAAGCTTTATTAGTTTCTTTAACAAGTAATTTTAATACGAGAAAAAAAAAATTTCCATATTTGTTCGTCTGGTTAATGTTATTTCTTAAGAATTATAATTTGTACGAGTATATGTGTATATAAATGGGCTTATCCATAGTAGAGGATGCTACTGACTTAAAACATATTCTTACATTATTCATATTTATACAAAAAAATTTTGTTTTTTACCTATTTTAAATTGATTAATTTTGTGGCTTTCGTGGCTTCTTCTGAATACTAATAACTAAATTAATTATAACTTATAGTTAATGCTTATCCTAATTGCTTACAACTAACATTTATTTTACTAAGTGAATCTTAAATCTAACTTGTTTACATGTTTACTGTGGGATATACTACCACAGCGGGGGTCGAGGCCCTTTGTACGACCCCTAGGTGCATAAGGTCTTGTAACACATCTTGAGCAATGACGCCTCGCTGCTGCACTATAGTGAGACGGACCAGTGCACCTTCTTCTCTTATGGGTTTGAGTATCTGGAAGCTTCCTTCCCGGTTTTCGTTTAGGCCCTTCAACAGCGTTCTGACCCTGTGGGGCCATAGTAATCCTTGGGTGGTGGGTTTGGCGTAAGCAAGACCATACGGTATGGAGTGCCAGTTTTCGGTGAAGAAATAGTCCGGCAATCGATATAGGCCGTATTTTGGGTGGCGTATGAACGCTCCCCAGTCTCGCAGCATCAACTGCACGGTGTTGTCTTTGTTAAATTTTATGAGGACGGCTCTTTGCCATCCTTTGTTCGTGCGGGCCGCTACTACGTCACCTTCATTTAGATAATTTGGCATGATTAGAAATTTATTTTTTCTTCGGTTCATATATTCGTACAGGTCTTCCATAAATTCATCAAACTGTTTATCGCAGTGGGTGAGGTGGACCTAGAATAATGTAGGTAATATTGCTTTTACTACTCTAACTCCCATGGTGGAGCGGGATAGATTTTTGGTGTTGATGAATTGGATACTCATTTTTTCTAAAAAAAAAAAAAAAAAGGTTTTAAATTGAGGGCTTCTGGCGTGTGGCTTTTATTGGAAATTACCGAAGGCGGTCGCTTGGAGGACGAGAATGAGGCAGAAGGAGAGGAAAATTGGTGTAGAACAAAGGCTTGTCTTCCTTTAATTTTATAAGAGGAGAGATATAAAATAATCGATTATTCTTTTAAAGAAAATTTATATGCGGTCGTTTCCTTTAGTGGTAGCGAGGTGTAAGTCCCCTGAAGATCAGTGTCTTCTTTTATTTCTCCTTCTTCAGTTAATGGTGCGGTTGCGTTGTTATTTTTATCTTCTCGTTTTCTGAGCCCCACGTGTAGTAAAAGTTGAGTCATGGAATCCCAGATTGCTCCGAGTAGGTATACGGACCATCCGTATACAGTGTGCAGCGCGTAGTCATGCACGATCGTATCCAATATTAATTTTATAGCTCTGGCCGCCAGATATATTCTTATGAAACCTGCGCTTATATTACCAAATATAAGAAATTTGTTCCAGAATTTTTTCCATGCTGAGATGGTTATTTTCTCAATAGATGCTTCGTCTAGGAAATTGGCGAAAGATCCTCCGCCGTGCATTGTAGTGGATTGCCCCATCATTCCTCTAGCTAGTGTGTTTAACACTGCCGGTCTCTCTGCGGGAAACATAATGTGGTCTCTGAGTTCTTTTAAATCGTTTTCGTTGTATATACCACTAGTGGCAAGCGACCCAGGACTAATATAATTCCAGTTAGTTTTTGTCATTGGTTTTATGGTGATTGGAGGCACGGTATGCATTGGTTTTGAAGTGAGTCTGTACCAGGCATCTCCTAAGAGATACATGGGTGGAGCAAATAGATTGCATGTAATTTGAGTTCCTTGTCTTAATAGTATGTGAGTTTGCGGAGTTAGAAATTGTGTTTCGTTATTTCGTACTACAGGCAATTGATCATAACACTCTTCGGTTTGCGCTACTTTTACTTCAACAGGTACACATCTTATTATGTAAATCAGTTCTCCGGATAGTAGAGCCGTGTACCCAGGTCCTTTCATAAAATGGTAAGCAAAAATATCTGGTGATTGGGTAGCTATGACCAATGAATTATGTAGTATTTGTTGTTCTAGTCGGCATTGTTGGAGTAAAAGATTTCTATATAAACTGCTCATTTGAGTGCGAATATGCTTTTCTACATATACAAATTTCGAATTCATGTACGTAAAAATGTCTAAATTAGAAACACGGGATTTTTTTCGAAAGATTGCGATGCCTGGTTCGGTCTCGAAAATTATTAATTTTGGGTGTTCTGTGCGAGCAACGGTATACCCACAAACAGTATAAATTTCTCTTTTTGCTAGTGCAAATACTGTATCTTCAGTGGTGATAGAGTAAACGGTTTGGGTTTCTTTTCCGGTGATGTCGGTTAATTTATCCGCGTATCCTTGGTATAATACTCCGTAAGTGCCAAATTGGCAAGTATTCGCGGGCACTGATTCCCAATAAGTATTTCCTCCTTCGATATCAGTGCAATGTGTTACGCTTAGTGCGCATGTTACTCCAGATCTTAATAGAACTTTATTCGTGTTTATTTTTACGTCAGCTATGTAGTCTTGTAATGTGATTCTTATAGTAGCCAGAACTACGGCCTCTTCCCACGTGCCATATGGATCGCTATACGTGGTTCCTGAACAGCTTCCATCAAGGTTTACTTGTCCAGCTAAGGTCACTGGGCGTGTTGCAGTTTGATTGGATTTTAATCCGACTATGTGAGTGTTGCCTATTTGGTAGGTTCCATAGTTATGCATTTTTTGACACGCTTCGCGTGAGACTTCTTCTATATAGGCGTGTTTTCCGTTATGAACATCCATGGAGTGCGAGAACATTCCGCATCTTCTAATTAACCTGTCAATTTCCACCTTGCACTGGATAACCCTTGCGGATGAGAATTCGTTAATTTGGAATAATTGTATATACGTTTTTTGAGAGTCTATTTTCGGCTCTGGTATGTCACATTCTTCTATGTTCAATAGTGATAAAGTAGTTATATTTGTTGAGGCCGATCCACAATTGTACCCTATTAGTCCACCTGCGTCATTTAGCCAGGAAATTAACAAGACTATAATTATTATTCTTCTGGCATTGGCGTCTATCTGGAAATTCATACTTAGGATTGATATTAGTATACAATATGTATAGAATTTTTCTACTGCTTATGTCGGCTCAATATATTTCATGTTCTTTATCAGCATGTATCTTTGTTTATTACTTATTTGTTTGTAGTCGGTGACGATGTGTGAGATTTGTAATCTATTAGTATGCACTACCCGACTGTTTTTCTTTATTCTTACCCTGGTGAAAAAACATCTCATAATTTCCTAGAAAATTTTAAGAATTTTTCATAATTTTATTTTATGAAAAATTCTAAGAAAAAATTTCTTATTTATTCATATTTTTAAAACATTTTTTAAAAAATTATTTAAAAAAAAAAAAAAAAAAAAATTATTAGCCGGGATTTTTAAGATTACGGAATCTGATGTAATAATGTTCGATAGCTGTATAGCTGCAAGCGTTATAATAATAATTATTATGAAAATTATTTTTGCCAATAATATGTTATAATTACAATTTATATTTCATAAGCGGTTTTTATATTTATTATGTATGAAATGTAATAAATTCAATATTTGTAATTATTATATATTTTTTATAGAATTTTTAAATGTATATGTATGCGAGTATGTGTTGTAACAAGGTACATTTTTCTGTATTCTATTTAACGGAATATTTCTAAAAAAATTTACGATTTATCAGCTTCCATATTTTGCCCTGCCTTTGAGTATATTTCATTTAACGGTACAAATTAACGCAAGTATATATTTCTATTCTATCTTTTTCATTGGATGTCAAACACAGAATAAAACATGTATTAACATGTATGTTAACGTGACATTCTATGTTCGATATCTACTAGAAAATAAATATAGAATGACACGTTTTTACATTGCTAAATGAAATGCATTCAAAGATTAGGTAGAAAAATAAAAGCTGATAAATCGTATATTTTTCAACTTGTAAAAATATTTGATATTTCTAAAGGTCTGTGTCCACGATGCAAGAAATTGGTCCAAGTTCTTGGTCCGAGAAATGTATAGCCAATTAAATTGAAGTTCTTATGGAAAAACAGCAAGTTGATTGGTTACACATTTCTTGAAGCAATCCAACCATTTTGGGCCAAGAACTCGAACCAATTTCTTACATCGTGGACACGGGCTTTAATATATACAGATCTGGAAAATTGAGAAATAATGAATTTATTCATATATTTTCATATATTTTCATTTCTTTTCTGAACTTTTCTGAAAAGTGTGCCAATTCATATAAAAAATTTTAAAATTTTTTGAAAAAGTTATAAAATTTTTGTAAAAAATCTGAAAATTTTTATGAAAAATTCTGAGAATACTTTTCACCAGAGTATTCTTACATTGTTTTTATT
Organism: Linepithema humile; assembly: GCF_040581485.1. NCBI lineage: Eukaryota > Metazoa > Arthropoda > Insecta > Hymenoptera > Formicidae > Linepithema > Linepithema humile. The sequence goes on from NC_090129.1 coordinate 10,615,762, forward strand.
CAATATCTTTAATATTTCATGAGGGCCTGTGTACTGATTTCCGAATTTGCCAGGCTTAGGGCCTTTTAATAAAAATACATGATCGCCAGGTTTGAATGTTTGCGGATTAATCTTTTTGTCGTAGTATTTTTTCGATTTGATTTTGGCGTCGACAACATTGTGGCGGGCATTTTTTTGAATTGCATGTAATTGGGTTACTAAATTTATAAGATATTCGTCATAACTTGCTAATTTATCATTTAGTGCTAGAGGTTCGTTTGACGGGATTTGTGCTATTTTTCTGAAAACTAATTCATAAGGTGTGTGTTTAGTAGCTTCGTGTACATTCGTGTTATAATTAAACATCGCGAGACTTATCCATCTATCCCACTGTTTTTGTTCGTTTGTGTATTGTTTTAGATATTCACTTAGCGCGTGATGAGATCTTTCTAACGAACCATTAGATTGCGGATGAAACGCGGTTGTACGAAATTTACGAATCCTGAACATTTTGGCTATTTTTCTCATTAAATCGCTAATGAAATTTTTACCTTGATCTGTTAGTATCGCTTTCGGTGCTCCTAATACACAAATAAATCTATCTACGAAAGCTTCTGCTATGGTCTCAGCGGTTTGATTGTGTAGCGGTATTCCCATGCAAAATTTAGTTAGTTGATCCTGTAATGTCAAAATATATTCGTTTCCGCGCTCGGTTTTAGGTAAAGGATCTACAATGTCCATAGCTACTTTATCGAAGGAAGATCCGGGTATATCGGTTATTAACATAGGTTGTTTAGTTTTAACATGAACTAATTTCTTTAATTGACATTGTAAACATTGTTGAATGTAACGTTGGACATCGACTTTTAAATTCTCCCAGTAATAATTATGTTTTATTCTGTTGTAAGTTTTTGTTACTCCGCGATGTCCTCTTGTAGGTGAACAATGCCTTTCTCCTATTATAATAGGTCGAAGATCTCTAGGTGGATATTTTATTGATCCATTACAAATAATTAATTTAGTTGGTGTATCGAACATTAGTCGCAACTGAGTTTTGATGTTGTGCCAAGGTACATTATTAACAAAATCTGTTTTAGCGATACTGAGGGTCACAAGTTTTAAATCTTTAATAATTTCTTTTAGGTTATTTAATGCCGTTGTAATTCGAGTTAATGTTAACGTCGGTCCTTCCTGTTGATCTTCGCTTATTGGTAGTGCTATATGATAATAATTTTTTACTTTAATGGTTTTAGGTTAGTTTAACGTAAGATTATTTAAATTCGGAAGTTTGTTTCGTTCGAATAACTTTTGCGAACCGGAATCTAAAGGTCTACCGTTTGTATCAACAAAATATGCTATATTGTCTTTACGTAAGAATAATAGATCGCGAGATTCAATTATATTATTTTTCATTATTTGCTGATTATTAATAGTGGGTTTATTATAGTTTTTGATATATATTGATCTCTTGGTTATTGTCTATACCTTCTTGTTCTTCGTCTTCATCACTGTTTTCTTTATCAGGCGGATTATTTCTATCGTCTAACGATATAATGTTATCGTCTATTTGCTCTTTTAATAAATCGTCTTGATCGGTAATTTGACGTCGTGCTGTCCGACTTCTTGTTAATATTCTATCATGTGTAGGTGGATTGTGAATTAATGTCCTCTTTATTATTTGTTGGTTTGGTTCATCCAATTCTTCTTGGGTAAACGGTATCGAGTCTGTATTATTTTTAATTACATTTTCATTTTCTTCGGTGTCGGAAAAATGTAATTCGTAATTTTCTTCCTCGCTATCAGGAAGGTGTGATTTGTAATTATCATTTTCTTCAATGTCAGAAAGGCGTAGTTCGTAATTATCATTTTCCTCTGAAGAATCGGAGAGATTCAATTTATAATTATCTTCTTCTTCGTCAAACTCTCTTTGCGTTTTTAAGGTTGTTTTAGCATCTTTAGAAATTTTTCGTTTCCATCTGCCTTTTCTAACTGGTTTACAATCGACTTCTTTAAGGTTTATAGGATTTCGTGATAATGCATCTGCGTTTACATTCATTTTACCTGCTTTATATTCCACTTCATAATCGTATTCCGCTAATTTTAGTCTCCATCGTAATATTCTCATATTCGCATCTTGAGCATTCTTAAACCACATTAAAGGCTTGTGATCGGTTACCAGCGTGAATTTTCGTCCGTATAAGTATGGTCGAAACTGTTTAACGCAGTAAACTATCGCTAATACTTCCTTTTCGTATGTATCGTATTTCAATTCGTTATCTGTTAAAGTTCGAGATGCGTAAGCTATTGGACGGTCCTTATTTATTTCTCCTTGTCATAATATTCCGCCTACTGCTATTCCAGAAGCGTCTGTTGTTAAAATAAATGATTTTGTAAAATCAAAATATTGTAACACAGGTTCTTTGCACAATAATTGTTTCAGTGTTTTGAACGATTCTTCTTGAGCGGGTGTCCATTCGAATCGAGTATCGTTTTTCAATAGATTTGTTAATGGTTTTGCTAATTTCGAAAAGTTAGGTATAAATTTCCTATAATATCCTGCAAGTCCTAAAAATTGTTTAATGTTTTTTGGTGTTTTTGGTCTGGGAAACAATTTTACTGCTTCTAGCTTTTTAGGGTCAGGTTTAACTCCGTTTTTACTAATTACGTGTCCTAAATATGTAACTTCTGTTTTTAAGAATTTACATTTGTCTGGTTGCAGTTTTAAGTTAGCTTTTTGCAATCTGTCGATTAATAATTTATACTTTCTTTCATATTCCTCCAGGGAGGTGGCGTAAATAACAATATCGTCCATATAAACAAATAATTCCTGTCCTTGTAGTCTAGATAATACTAAATCCATTAATCGTTGAAATGTGGCAGGTGCGTTTTTTAGTCCAAAAGGCATTCTGTCGAATTCATAATGTCCGAAGGGTGTAGTGAATGCTGTTTTATGACTGTCAGCTGGGTTCATTTTTATTTGATGGAATCCGGAGGCTAAGTCACATACAGAAAAGTACTGTGCTTTTCCTAATTGATCCAATATGTTGATGATATTAGGTAATGGATATGCGTCTCCAATCGTTTTTTCGTTTAAAGCACGAAAATCCAAAACCATTTTCCAACGTTTATTGCCCCTAGAATCTTCCTTCTTAGGCACGATCCATATGGGTGTATTATAAGATGATTGTGAAGGTTTGACTATGCCTCCTTCTAATAATTCTTCAACTTGTTTGTTTATTTCTTCTTTATGCAGTTGTGGAAATCTATATTGCCTTGTATTTATCGGACGATCATCTGTTGTTACAATCTAATGTTGCAATACATCGGTAACAGTTAATTGCTCTCCAGGTATATGAAACTGATCCTGGCTGTCAGTTATAAGTTTTATGACATTCAGTGCCGGATTAAGCAAGCGCGGGGCCTGTAGCATGTGTTAAAACAGGGCCCTTAATCTATACTAATATATAAATTAATTATTATTTATGTGTATGTATATTATCTCAAAACTAAAGAATGGCTGCACCGATTTTGATTTCACTATTATTCTTTATACCAATTAATTCGTCTCATTATTTTATGCATAAAAATATTAAAGTAAGATTCCCAAAAATTGAATGTTTTACAAGATATTTTGTATTTTATGTCAAAATACTGTAATTTACAAGCCTCATAACTCGAAAAGTACTTAATAAAAAATAACTTTATTATAATGTTTTGAAAAGCTCTTAACACCAGCTATTAGATTTTGGAATCAAAAATAGGGGTTTCCATTTAAAAAAATAACTCTGACCTTCAAATAACCTTGAAAATTGACTTCAAAGTCAAAGTCACTAGCACAAATAGGTGACCCCCATTGTCCTGAACAACTTTTGTCTAAACCATTTTTCTGTATTTGGCTTACTTACGGAGTTATTTGCGTGGATGGATTAAAATGGCCCACCCTGTATCGATTGATTCGATTCTTTTATCATTAAACATTTCGTCTAACGGTCGGAGGCATAGAGTCGGTACTCGTACTTCTACTTTCTCGTCTAGATTACTTGTTACTTTTAAGAACGCTTTTCCCGACAAGTTTTCTACGATCGCGTCTTCCGAATAAACTCCCTGCATTAATTTAATTCTTGGTACGTATCCTATATCTATTTCTGGATTTTTCACTCTTATGTAAAACAATGATGATGATCTGGGTGGTATTATAATAATTTCCGGCGAAGCAAACGGTATATTCATTCCCTCGATATTTAGGTGACCATGCGCGTAATCTATCCTTAAAGAAGTCTGTTTGAAAAAATCGTTTCCTAATATGCCGGATTGGGATATCGGAAAATCATCGGAAACTATATGAAATTTTACGGGTATCTCGAAAATCGACAACATAATTTCTCCGAGAGTGTACACGGGGTAGTCATTTATTCCGTTAAGTTTTAAGATATTTGAATGATTAATATTTGTATTTTCGGGAACATATTTTTCTTTAACTACATTCGGTCCAGATCCAGTATCTAACATAAAAGTTATTAACGCGGCAATGTTATTAATATTTGTTTGAATAGTAGGCACGCGACTATTCTTGTCTAAATTCACGGTCACAGGTTGGATTTCTGACGAGGATGTTTTTGCTTGAGTTTTTATGATGTTTGCGGGCGTGAAGTTTGGCCAGACCCCTGTGGTATGCCCGACTTCGAGAGGTCGTTCCCGTTTCCCGAGTTATTATTATCTCGCCTATTACTCGATTATTACTGGCAATCCGTAATTGACAATTTTCGAGTAAGTGCCCTTTTTCTTTACAGTAACGGCAGTAAAGTACGTTCTGTTGCTGGTTGGAATTTATTTGTGGGTTGGAATTTACACGACAGTTTTTGGCAATATGACCGAAATTATTGCAAATCTGGCACGTTACTCTAAGTTGATTATTTGAATTTGATTGTTCGTTTTGTTTCTTCCAACAATTATTAGCGGAATGACCCGGTTTATCACACCACTGGCAAATTACGGAGATCTTATTATTGTAATTATTAGTTTCATTGTGAGAGTTATTAGAGCGACAATTTTTTGCGTTATGACCCGACCTTAGACATAATTGGCATTTTAATACGGTGGTTTCTTGTACCACATTCATCGGTCGCTGAGTTCGAGGATCGCGTAATCGACATTTATCTGCACTATGTCCGCGTTTTTTACAAATTTGGCAGATCAAAATTTCAGTGTCAAAATTATTTTGTTTGGAAGTGTCTGCTAGCTGTGTGAGCTTTCGGCAACTAGCGGCCGCATGGCCTATCTTAAAACAAATTTGGCAGGTTTCTGTTGAGCGATTATGATTTGAGTTAATAGCACCACGTCGTAAATCTGTCATGGTGCGAAGTTCCTTTTCTACACGTAATGCGTCGGCTATTGTTCTTTTCCAATCTAAATCTCGAGCGACTCTCTGCTCGATTTCCGGATTTAAGCTTCTGATGAAACATTTACACATATCTTTCTCTAATGGCGTTCGAACATCTTGGTTCGGTGCTACGTGGTCAGATCTATGATAGGCTTCTAATATTTGCTTTTCTAACATTTTTACGCGACTTGAGTAAGTGATTATATCTTCTTTATTCTTTTGGTACACACTCCCTAATTCTCCTTGTAATTGATAAACCGTTTTTGTTCCTCCAAAGATTCGTTTTAAATGTTTAGTTAAATCGGCAACGTTATCAAAATCTTCGTCGAGTATAGTTCGACGGGCTTCGCCTACTATGCGAGTTCGTAAAATTTTAGTGAATTGAGGCTCGACTTCTTCAGGAAGCATGGTTTTGGCTTCCTCGCATCCCTCAATAAAATAGCTCAACGGTATATTTTTACCGTCGAAAAATGGAACGGCTTCTACCGCGTATTTTAAGGTAGCGAACGGATTACGTTGCGACATGATTTTCTTTATTTTTATTTTTGTTTCTGAAGTTAAAGGTCCGCCGTTATCAATCCTTTTGATAGTCTCGTCACCGAAATCGCCGAAATTATTCCCGATCACAGAACTTTCTGGGAGGGTTTTATCTAATATTGACCCGTCTGCCGAAAAGTTCAATTCTTTAGGTTTACGTTTAGATGGGGGAATAGGCGTCGATGTAAGGTGTGAAGTGTGCGGTGTGCTTGTGGAATTAGAATCTTTATCTCCTCTTAAGGTTGCTTGATACTGTGCTTCTATTTCGTTTTTATTAGAAGTAGACCTCGTTGTCATCCCTATTTTTGAAAAATCGCACTTTTCATCCCGGACGAGCCCCCAATTTTTTTTTTTTTTACCAGTATTGTTACGTCCTAACTTGGAGAGAAAGGGGTAGGGTCAGGCATACGGGCGGACGCAACCATAAAAGTATTTTATGGTGTTTGTTCGCTGGTCGATATGAGGAGAGGCGACCGCGCGAGCCGAACAATTTTCTTTGGCTGAGAACAGGTCAACGATCGTAAAGATCGATATTACCTTGTTAGAAGCCTCAACTAATCGTTCATGGTTCCGTTTTCTGGTCAAGAGACTTAACTCCTTTTACCAAGGATGGAACCTCGTGTGATTTTCAAAGGGAAGGGGGAGAGGGGGGTAGAAGAGGAAGGTGAGAGGTCTTACAACTAATAATTATTTAATTATGAAGGTTTTGACTTACTACTTGGATGTCCTGGAAATATATCTGGATCTTCTTGGGTCGTTCAGTGGTCCGTATTCACACCGATGTATAACGAATATTGCTCGGAGGTTGGTTTAATATGTTGGAGAAGCAATTGCCGCGCGCGGTACTTCACTCCTCTGCGACGAGTTTTGGATTTAGGGATAAGAAAGGAATTTTATGTTAGTCCAGAAATTCCAGGCGTAAAGCGTGCGGTGGGCCGCACCACGATACGCGGGGATACAGAAATCGATACCATGTGCGGTGGTCCGCACCGAAAATATCGATACTGAGTGCTGATCTGAAGAAACAATTAGGAATGAGGCGGGGGTAGGTTGAATGTGTGAGAAATGGTTTTAGTCGAAATATTGTTTAACAAACACGTTTACTATAATTATTGATATACAAGCACTTTGAGATACAATCGGTTTTTCTAATATATTAAGGTATGAACTAAGATTCGATAATAATTGAGCTGGATTCAGAGATGTTGAGAGAACTATGTTAACTGTTTGCTTCACGGGTGGGTGTCTTCCTTTTATACTCGAAATTTTGGGTTTTGGAAGGGAGACATTCCATCCGAAGGGTTGTTAATAAAAATAAGATAAAAAAAGGTTGTTTGAAGATTAATAGATGGATTGCTCGAATGACATGTTTATTGTTCCGTCGGCTTTTCTGTCGGCGAAAATTCAAAGTCTACTATCGCGGTCGCGTGTCTTATCTCGACAAATTTTTGATTGAAGGCCTAAAAGATTATTATAGTACATTCGGGATTTTAAGTCATTAAAATAATATTCTCGGAACGTTTCTTTGAATTTTCCCGACTGGTCGTGAGAAACTTGTGCAAGGGAAAGGTCCGTACAGGACGTAGGACGTAACAAGAACAATAATACTTATTTCTATTAAAATGATTCACAGTTGAAATCATGGCGTTTTCAAAAGACTGGTTACAAACTTTTTTGTGATGGTAACTTCTTGACTTATGAGTTCTCAAAGTTTAAGTACCGCTGACATTAGTATTACTCAAGATGTACTTAAACTTGATTGCAATGAATTTTGCACGGATTGGACGAGCAACTCGATTTACTATGTCTAGTGTGAATTGAAGATCTTTTAAATAATCAATAGGTCCATCAATAGTTCCAAATAAAAGTTATGTATCAAAGAAGCTATTATGATTTTCAACTCCATCATGGCGAATCGCTGACCTATCATTAACCATAAAAATTAGAACATTAGAAATGTGATTTACATATTAAGAATTTAATATTGTAAATATTACCTATACAATTTCGCGATCCTGCACTAAACGGTAAATAGGAAAACGTACGACGATTTTGAATATTTTCAGGTAAAAATCTGTCAGGATTAAAAACTTCTGGATTTGGCTAGAAATCTTGATTTCTGAATATTATCTATACAATTTCGTGATCCTGCACTAAACGGTCAATAGAAAAACGTATGATGATTTTGAATATTTTCAGGTAAAAATCTGTCAGGATCAAAAACATCTGGACTTGACCAGAAATCCTGATTTCTGAGTCAGATTCTCGAGGTTGATGCCTTTTGTTTTCTAACATTGAATTGAATTTAAAAATTGTTTGGTCAATGAACGTATTTTACAAATGTTCGTAAGAATTAGACGAATTATATTTCGTTTTCCGACACAGATTTGATGGTAGCTACGTGGCCTTTAATGGGATCTCCAGGCCCTATATTCTGCATCGTTGCCACATATTTAATATTCGCATTAAAAGTTGGATCAAAAATAATGGAAAAAAGGCCAGCCTTCCAACTAAATACAGTAATGATTTTGTATAATGGGTTTCAAGTACTTTTCAGTATCTAATTAACATCTTTGGTAAGTATAATATTATGGTTCTACGTGAAATCTGTTAATGTTTAATATTATTAGATCAAATATTGTAAAAATTTTTAAAAAAGTGCCCTACCACTGTTTGTATGTATTTTCTTTGTGACGAAGGTAAACGGTGAACATCATTACAGTAAATGATTTATAGCAGCAGACCACTCGCCCAGTTTCCTCTGAACTTTGGTTTTCTTCACTTTTTTCTTCCCATCATACTTATTTTTACTATTTTTATTTTTTATCTCACTGTCTTCATTACTGGAGATTGATCACTTTCGCAAATTGGAGGCTAGGGCCACAGGTTGGACACATGATTTATCTCTTAATACTTCCTCAAATTCATTGAAGAATTTGCAGATCATTGGGCTATTGCCTAATTGCTTGTTGTGGTCTTTTACCATAATATTTCTTGCGCAGTTCTTTAAATTTGTTTTCACATTGTACGCCAGTGACCCACTAACTGTTCTCATTTTGATGGACAGTGGCAATATTTTTCCATACTTTTGAGGACTTGTATTGTCCACATTTAAAATCATTTTCATGTTCTTTCCAGGCATAAATTAATCGCCTTGTTGCATTATGATCTTTCCAAGACGTTATAACATTGAAAAAATAAGTGTTATATTAGTCATGGTAAATATTTGATAATTATGCCATTATCAAAAGCACATTATCAAAGACATAAACGTGATAAAAATTCATATCATGTTGGGCTGACTGAATGTTCGTAAATGTACTGCTGGACTCGAGGTTGAGGCTCTCGGGTTTATCATTGTTCAAAATTATTTGTTGTAAGCCAAAGAATGTCAAAGATTCTTCCGCTACAGGATTGTGTTTGTGTTTTGCTGTCGACCTTATAAGAAAAGCTCGCACGCCAAGGCGAAATTAATCTTTAAATGATGATTACTCTGAAATATAATCAAAAAGAAATCTTTTATTTCACAAGTCGTACTTTTTCGTTGAAACAAGCGGTATAAATTACATTGAGCGGAACTGTTCGTATCGATCGAGATCTTAGAAGGCTCTCTTTCTCTCTGCAGATAATGTTTGATTATCCCGTTATAATTTGGTAGTCGCGCAGGCGACTTGCGCCGTGTGGAAAATCAGTGCCGTGTGGGGAGAGTCGGCGTTGAACGAGACTGGTCACAGAGCGCTCACAAGAGTGTTAACGGAAATATTACATTGAAAAATTACAGATGCGTTTGCAATTACATTTAACATAAATGTCCATTTCCGAACATATTGATATTAAGTTGTTATCTGTAAAAAGAAAGGTGCTTATAAATATATATCTAACTTAAGGCCATCCCATACAGCACAAGATATCCTACATATCCTTAGGACATCTTGGGGAGATCTCGATGTCCTCAGAACATCCTTGGGACACCGAAATATCCTCGATGTCCTGAGGATATCCTGAGGATGTTTTGTGCTGTATGGGATATATATCACTTAAAAAGTGCAAGCAAATTACAAATTTATCGCTTACTTATCACATCAAATACTATTAAAAATCCCTGAGGATCATACATTAGTTGGTTATTTTTGCCAGTATATAACTTTTGTTTTTCCTTTGACAAATTTATACATTTCATTATCCGTTTAACTTTTTCGCTGCGAACGATGCTTATATAGGTTGATATACGTCGTCGAAGAGTCACCTCATTGGGCGTACACCTATATGTATATGTATAAATTATTTCTAATATTTTTAGAAATGCTTGGATGTTAATAGGTCAGCGATTTGCCATGTTGGAGATAAAGGTTGTAATAGCTACTTTGGTGCATAACTTTTACTTGGAATCCATTGATTGTTTGAAAGATTTTCGATTCCGATTAGATTTAATAAATCGAGTTATACATCCAATTTGTGTAAAATTTATTCCAATCGAACAAATGCAGCCATTTGAAGCTAATTAAAATTTTAAAAAGGTAAACAAATAATTTATTATATCATTAAAAGAATTATTAACATAGTTGTCATATGTATTATTAGGTAATAAACTTAGTTTCCGCGGTTTTTTTACTTAAAAAACTCATTTATCTCGATATCAAAAACAAAAAATACATCAATCAAAGTATTTTTCCTCGCTAGTTATACATTTTTCCCATCTTTCGGGTAATAAGTAGATTTCGTGACGATAGAACGATTGGTCTTTTGAAGCAATCCATTCATCGATCCATTTTCGCACATCCTCGTAATTTCTGAAGTGTGTATCCACCAAGCCGTGCTGCATCAATCGGAATAAGTAATAATTTGAAGGAGCTAAGTCTCGTGAATACGCTGGATGCGGAAGAACTTCCCACTCGAGCTGCATCAGTGTTTCCTTGACGGCTTTTGCAACGTGTGGTCGAGCGTTGTCGTGCAAAAGCATAACTTTGCGTCGATTGCTGGTTACTGCTGGCCTTTTTTCCAACAATGCTTCATTCAGACGGTTCAATTGTAATTGATATCAATCCCCCGTGATACTTTCGTTCGGTCTGAGTAGCTCGTAGTAAACGACGTCTTGCATATCACATCAAATGCAGAGTATTGCTTTGTGGCCATGGATATTTCGCTTTGGTGTGAATGTCGATGGTTGGCCGGAGTCCACCCATAACCTTTTGCGTTTGGAATTGTAAAAATAGATCCACTTTTCATTGCCAGTCACAATGCGTCACAAAAAACTATTTTTTTTCTGCCTGGCGAGCAGAGAAATAGAGATGTTTAAGCGATTCACAATGGCATTTTTGGTTAATTCGTGTGGTACCCATTTTCCTTCCTTTTGAATCTTTCCCACTGCATGTAGACGTTTGTAACAATAAACATTTATTTATCCATAACAATAAACATTTATTGTTATGGATAAAATGAATATTTTATATTTTATTCGGTACAATATGTTACTTGCTTTTTCATAGTTATAACTTGAAAACACTTCTTAATTTGATAAGATATACTTATTATAAATTCAAATCAATAATAAATGTATTGTTAATCGACGCTGAATGATATATGTGTCTGTTTGAACCCAAATATAAAAAATTAGCGTGCTTCAGCACTTAATGACGTACGTTAGAGCAATAACGAGAAAAGCGTAACTATAGTGTAAAAAGAACTTTTTTGTATATTGTAAAGAGATGAAATAAATGTTATATTTTGATAGTTTTTAAATTTTGTTATTTACTTTTGAGGCCTTTTTTCCACGTTGCTCCGTTGATTCGCGTTGGGCATGTCATCGAGCGATTGTTATCGAGACGATTGCGTTTGATAATTTGTACAGCTGACACTGTTTAAGAGCTTGTAACCTTTGTTATGATACAAAAAGCAGAAGTGTTTTGAAGAAAATAAAAATGTAAATTATTATAACGATAAAAAATGACACGTGCGTAGCACGCGCTTGTGTTGCTTAATATACGTAAATAAAATTTCCATTATATGATAAAAACATTTTACATAACAGATACATCCTAAAGTGTACATATTATCTAAACGCATAAGTGCTTTTTTTCGTACTAATTGTAAGTTGTTGTTCATACCATCATTGCAGAAATATGATAACAATTCCCGGTAAAAAATTTCTCATATATAATCATGTAGCATTTAATAGAGTTATACAATATTTTACATAATTGTGTAAAAATATGTATAATTATACATGACGAAATATAAAACGTTATATATATATATATATAAATGGAGCGACTGCAGTATAGAATTACATGTAAGTACTTTTTATACATACTTATATATAATGTCCACAATATTTTATATATAATTATATATGAATCTCTGTTAGTCTAATATATGATTATGTATAAGTCTTGCATCATGTATAAACATATATAAGTAAGAAGCAAAGGAGGATGTTAAATATAAATCGATTTTGGCCCATGATGTGGAACCAAAACTACAAATGGTTTCTTATAGATTTCATACCGTAGAATCACGTGGTAAAGTTTGTTTTCCTCTAGACACCAAGGAAAGTACGGAAAAATTGAAAAAAGACCATGAAAAATGCAATTTTCCGAGCTGGTTGAAGTTTGGAACATTCCTGGAGCGATTTTTAAAAAATGATTTGTCGCTCTTGTCCTTTTGCAGAGAGGAAGTTTCGAGACTAACAAACAAAGTACAAAAGAAACCGATCCGATACATGCGTCGGAAGACACCCTTATACCCGAAAACCACCCCCAAAATCATTTAAACGATTCTCGCCAAGCTAAAAATGATTTGTCGCTCTTCTCCTTTTGCATAGAGGAAGTTTTGAGGCTCTCACATGACATACAAAAAAGACCGATTCCGACGCATGTATCGGATCGTACTTTTTTGCATGTCGTATGAGGGCCTCAGAACTTTCTGTATGCCAAAGGAGAAGAGCGACAAGTTATTTTTTGCTAGGCGAGAATTTTTTAGGCACTTTGAGGTGGTTTTTTGTGTATAAGGGTGTCTTCCGACACATGTATCGAATCGGTCTTTTTTGTATGTCATGTGAGGGCCTCAAAACTTCCTCTATACAAAAGGAGAAGAGCGACAAATCATTTCTAGCTTGGCGAGAATCGTTTAAGTGATTTTGGGGGTGGTTTTTCGGGTATATAGATGTCTTCCGACGCATGTATCGGATCGGTCTTTTTTGTATGTCATGTGAGGGCCTCAGAACTTGCAAAAGGACAAGAGCGACAAATCATTTTTTAAAAATCGCTGCAGGAATGTTCCAAGCTTCAACCAGCTCGGAAAATTCCATTTTTCATGGTCTTTTTTCAATTTTTTCATACTTTCCCCGGTGTCTAGAAGAAAACAAACTTTACCACGTGTTTCTACGGTATAAAATCTATAAGAAACTATGTGTCGTTTTGGTTCCACATCATGGGCCAAAATTGACCTATATTTAACATCCTCCTTTCAGATATAGTCATACGCAATTGTATATGATTTTGTATAAACGTGAAATTCTGGCTAATTGTGTCACTTTTTCCTTAATTTTACTTAATGCCTTGATTTAGAAATATTTACTTTTCTAAAAGTTTCTATACCTTTTTCTTATCGCGCGCGTGCATGCAAGAGAGAAATATAAACAAAATAAAATAAAAAAACACTATTTTACATTTATAAGAGATATATGTTATTTATTGTATTTCTAAATAATATGAGAAAAATAAATAACATGAGATATAAAATACATTTTATGAGTAATACAAATAGTTCGAAAATTAGTGCTTGAGGTATTTAAAGAAGAGATTTTTAAACAAGGACCTCATTAAGTCACTTTTACTGCCCATACAGCACGGAACATTGCAATTACATTGCAGCAATGTTACAATCTTGCAAGTTGCAATGTAATATTTATGTTTTGTTGAGACATTATTGCAACCTGTAATTGTAATATTTCATGAGAATGTGACAGCAACATTGCAATAACATTGCAATAGCAATATTCGGTAATCGCTAGTTCGTTCGTTTACCGCTATGCAACGCGCGTTGCAAAATCTATCTCGTATTTAAGTTTTAGTCATGATGATTATATGAAACTTGCAAAGAGTGGCTAGTAAGATTAAAGACATAGTAATTATTTTTACCAGTTTAATTTTTCTGATACAACCTCAACACAGGGAATTCAGATATTGAACTGATTGTTCAAAAATCGGACAGATAAATGTCCGAATAAATAAAAATATATGCAACATTATTCTAAGATTGCAATAACAATGCATTATTGCAAATTCATTGCATTGCAATATTACTGTAATATTTCGTTACAATCTTCCTAAAAGCGGACATTTTAACGTTGCTGCAATCCCACAGCAATGATGCAACAACATTTTGCAGTAAATTTGCAATATTGCAACATTGCGATGAAAAATTGATGCAATGTGTATGCAATCTTTGTGTGCTTTATAGGTATATATATATATATGATGTGATGTATGTATGATTACTTTATGTTTGATGTACTTTGATGTACTTGTATGATGTACTTTATGTTTGCGCAATAAAAACACAACAAAATAAAACAAGAAAATGTATATTTACTCATACACACCTTTATATAATCATATATAAATATATATATTTATATTCATTTATATATAGGTGTATCTATTTATGTATGGACAAATTCGGTATATAATTTTGTATAATTAGATATGTACTATTTTTGTCTAATTATGTATGAGAAATTTTTTACCGGGAGTGAATATGCTATATAAAACTGCTGTATAATAATTCAAAATTATTTAGTTTGAGCGTCAAAAAATTGTCAAGTAGCGTTCAAAGATTAACAAGATTTTGTTTTATAAATAAAGATATAATATTTTAAGTGGAAATTTCTACAAACGTGTTTAGAATATATTTTTTGATCTTCCTCGAATGATGCCTGGATCTATTCAGATCCAGGAAAAGACACCAGATTGCATTTGACGACAAGCGTCTTATTTAGAGCGATAAATAGGTGAGTGTATCTTGAACTGTATCTTGTAGTGTATTTCAAAAGCGTATCTTCTAACAGAGTTTATTGTGACTTTGAAAAGAAATATTTAATTGTTTGAAAGGTATATTTTATTTTATTGAAATAAACATTATTTTTTAACAGTATTTTTATCGTAAATAACAGTATTTATTTATACCAAAACTAATCTTAGAAATAAAAAAGTTAGTCAATATTTTTTTTAATATCATAAATATACGATAATATTATTTTATGTAGAGATGTTTATGAATAAATAAATATAACTAGTTTTTAAATAACTCTTTATGTGCAGTTTTTATAAGGCTTTCTACATTGATAAATTATTAAAATGACAGGAAGGGTCTCAACTGCCTACATTCCCATTTGCCAACAGCTTCGTTTGCCCACAACATTTTGCCGACAGCTCCAATTGCCGACATTCCCGATTGCCCCTACGGGACGAAGCTTCTCCCCCACGTAAAACAAATAACAAATCCTATTCAGGTTATACCTAACAAGGTAAGCCTAACAAGGTTAACCAAGGTTCACAAACAAAGTTGTAAACCCATGTTGAACCTCGTTTTGCATGGAAAGAATATGCGCAATAATATTATGTGTGCAATATGTATGTGCGCAATAATGTCATGTGCGCAACGTGTATGTGTGCAATAATGTCTTGTATGCAAACGTACGTTTGTATTTTTAATTTTTAAATGTGCGCAATAATATTATGTGTGCAATGTGTATGTGCGCAATAATATTATGTGTGCAATGTGTATGTGCGCAATAATGTCATGTGTGCAATGTGTACGTGCGCAATAATGTCATGTGTGCAATGTGTATGTGTGCAATAATGTCTTGTGTGCAAACGTACGTTTGTATTTTTAATTTTTAAATGTGCGCAATAGTGCTTGTAGGCAATCGCTCTGTAGGCAATCGGGAATGTCGGCAATTGAAGCTGTCAGCAAAATGTTGTGGGCAAACGAAGCTGTTGGCAAATGGGAATGTAGGCAGTTAAGACCCTCCCTATATATATATGTGTATAGGTTAAATTATTGTATATCTACAGATTCTTTAATATCGAAGATATTTATTTAATGTAAAACGAGATACAGAAATGCGTCAAACAATTGTACTTTGTTTGTAAAAACGCGTCGTTGTTTTTTGACGTTCACTCGTCAATGGACGTCACGGACGTTATCTCTAAAAGACGACTGTCATTATCGGTCAAAAGCAACTTTCAAAACAGAAGACTTAATGATTCGAACTAACACCAGCTGCCGATATACCCCTGTTATTCGACATATATTGACGCGCATCGATATATGAGATCTTTCTACATATCCAATGTTATAAATGAAATGCATATTGTATGTATAAAAATATTATGTTAAACAAATCTTAAAAATGTATATATTATTCATAATAAATAAATGTATAATATAAAATGTTAAATATAAAATAATTAATATACAAGGCTCTAGTGATTGACAAAATCAAATAAAATTCAATAGGAGCGTATAGAGCCACAATGCAGGTTATTCGTGCGAAGGTTACAGTACATTCATTTAAAATTATTTACATTTACAAACGTTTCTGCCTGACATCAAACTTTCTTCAGTGTACAATACTAAACGAAAGAATCGCACGCAGTGATTACATAGATAATATAATGTGGAAGAAGTGTTCAATCCATTTCAACCAAAATGTTGTTCAGTACATTAAAAAAATTAGGATTATGATAATTACATGTAAAAAGTAAACTCATCCACGCAGAAGGAACGAGGTGAAAGAGTGAAACTATTAGACTTGCTGGATACTTAATAAAATATAAATGATCTACATACATTATCATACATTAAATATATGTCAGTATATAACAAAAAAATTAATTAAATTATATGCTTATTATATGTACAACATAAAAAATTATATGCACAATGTGCACTGTACACTATGTATAATACACTAATAACGTCATATTCAATATGTATTTACAATAACTTTTTTTATTTAATGTATCAATTGCTATGCAATTGTGATGCCAGTTCGAGTCCGCTACTAGCACCTAGGTCACCAGAAGAGACACACACACAAGCGAAAACCGTGTCCGTGTGCGCTTCGTGCACGACTCTGCTATACTATATATAAGAGACTGTCTTGTATTGACATCCAACAGAAATTTAATATCAGTGACAGTGTCGAAATCGCTACATTGAAACTGTTAAAAAATATTTGTAGTTATATATTTCAACGATAATATACATCCATTCGTGATTAATATTTTGTGCACTTCCCTTGTTAAAAATTTTTATAAATATGTAAATATATCTAATTTTAAATATCCTTTTTATGTAATTTAGTGAATGTTCTTTTTTATGTTAAGAAATTACTAAATTACTTACCTTTTTTAGATATTACGTAACTCGTATTGATATTCAGGACCAATAAAAAACCCAAAGAAGAAATAAAAGAAAAATTTTCAAAATTGTAATTTCAATAAAAATGGTTATCACTTTACTGCTATCATGTATCTTTCTCATATTGCTGTGCCATTACCTTATTCATCATGGAAGATTTTGGCAACTTATCGATCAAATACCAGGACCACCGCCGCTTTTAATAATCGGCAATGCTCTTTTGTGGTGCACCTGTTCAGTTGGCAAGTAAAATTATGTACATTTACAGATTAATGAATAGCATATAAGTATTGTGTAAAAAATGTTTCTTAGTAAGATACAAAGATATCAACAGTATAGATGGTTTGATTGCAGAAAATTTTATCGATAACATGTACATATAATGATAATCATAAAATTATCAAGTGTAATAATATATATTACATTAGGTATATTTTTAGAAGTTATAAAAAATACTCAATTAGATTTACTTTTATTTTTTATGTAATGATATTTATTAGTTTTTATTATTATACATTTTTATTTTCATTTTTCACTTTATTTAAGTATACATTAGTAAAAAGTTATAACGCAAAAATTCAAATAATTGTACTGTAATACTTGTACTAGAAGTCATAACAGTAAACAAGATAAGATTTATTTTATAATCAATCAATGGCGTGCATATATGGAAATAATTGATTGTAGCCCTTTAATAATTATGCAAATTAGTTACTATTTTCTTAAATTTGAATTTCCAGAAGAGCAATTGAAGATTCTGGAAAAATACCTTAAGATTTATCATCCTGTTGCTAAGGTGTGGACTTTCAATATTGCAGGTGTTCTTGCTAGTCATCCTGATGACGTGCAGGTAAAAGAGACATTTATAGATAAGCAAATTTTTATTATTTAAAAATTTTTAAATTTTATTAAATATTATTTTCTTTTAATTATTTATTTCTTTGATATTTTGTGTATATATGTTGGTGTTTGTTGTTCAGATGATATAAAGATAGAAGAGTATTAAGATATATATATATACAGAGTGAGGAAAAAATACCGGGATCCCGAAATATATAAGTTTTATAGAAAACTGTTTCAGATAAAAGTTGTAAGAGAGAAAGAGAATGAGGCAACGCGCTCAACGCGCTTCTTTCTCTCTCACTGTACTGTAACTTTCAATCCTCAAAAAGTTTAAGAACTCGAAAAGTTCTTAATAAAAAATAACTTTATTATAGTGTTTTGAAAAGCTCTTCAGATCGATTATAAGAATGTGCAATAAAAAATAGAGAGTTCCGTTTAAAAAAGTCAAGGTAACCTTATCCTGATCTTGACGACGCCACCCAAGGTCAAACTGATAAGATCAATAAATGGATCTTTTTAAACCCTACAACTTTTATTTGAAACAGTTTTTTATAAAACTTATATTTTTGGAGATATTTCGGGGTCCCGGTATTTTTTCCTCACCCTGCATGTTTACGTATATGTATGTATATACTACTCCTATAATTAAGGGATCACGAAAAATTGTTTTAAAAAGAAGCAATTTTTAAGGTAGTTGTCTCGTAACAGTATGATTTAAAAGTTAAGTCTTTCATTAAAAAAAAATTCAAACAATAAAGTTTAGAGATACATTATATTACATGTTATTTAATTTATTATACGAATAATTTATTACTAAAAAGGGTCAATCGAAAGTTTGATAATAATTTAAAAGTAGTTAATAAATTAATTTCTTGCGCTTGCTAGAGTAAACTTTTGGTTGAATTAAGTTAGATTTTTTTAGGGACTTCTGATAATTTCTTCAGTATTCGGTCCCGGCGGACTAATCATTTGGCCTCCTACGTTCTCAAAATTAACGTTAAAATTTTTATAAGAAATTATCATGCGAGGAAAACGTAAAAATATATTTAAGATAAATTATACAAACGTAACATGATTCCTATTATTATATTAAAGTTTTATAAATGGTAAATAATACCGATATTTATAGTTTGTATTTGGAATTGTGCGTTTACCATGTAATACAAATAAAAGTTCTTTAAAAAATAATTAACTTTATTTAACATTTTCTTAGACATAACTGTGTAATAACAATTACATTTGTAGCAAATTTACACACAAATTATATTCCATTGTTGCACTTTTTAATTCAAATATAATTATTTAATATAATTTTTTACATGGTTTGTAGACAATATTAAGCAACTCGAAACAGCATATTGGAAAAAGGTATGCATACACATTTTTGTATCCTTGGTTGGGAACTGGCCTACTTACTAGTGAAGGTAACGTAGTAAATCTAACATAATTCTTATTTCTAATATATAAAATATTTTGAATTGGAAGTATATAAAATTTGTATTCTTTATTTCTCTTTATTTATATTTATATAAATTTTGTATTTAAGTGCTCATAATTATAAAAAATTGAAAATTAATCTTAATATAAAACTAAATACTGTCATTTTTAAATTACAAACATACTTTGTCTTATAAAATATCGCACACCTGCAAAAAGAGTAACACAAGTTAAACAAACAAAATTGTTCAGAAGAGAAGAAAGAAGGAATTGCGTTAATAATAAAGTTTCCTATTAATAATTGTTGGATCGAGATAAGGAATCGATATAAAAGATCGAAAACATAAAGGCTAATTTTGAAGAAGCACACATCACCATTCAATCACGCGCTTAGATCGTCGATATTATGTATTTGTGTACCTGAGCCGAGCTGAGTTCTTGCTCAGAAGCCGTCGGTAAGAGGTGCGCTAATACGGATAGATTCAGATAGATAACGTGTAATTAGAAATCGTTGTCTTTAGTTATATTCGTTTTCTTTTATCAGTGTTATAAAAGATATTATATGTACGTGAAGCACATTGTGATTTTATAAACTGTTTAAAGAAAAATTTACTGTTTGGTAATATTCTCTTTTTAAACTCCTTTCCACACGAATAAGACTAAATCCCAACAATAATATTATGAATTGGTTTTTATCTCAAATTCTGTCGCAAATTATAAATCGTCTGAAACAAGCTTGATTTTAAGCGGAAAATAATTTCACATGTCTATGTTTGATTTCACTATTATTTTAAAATTAATTATTTACGGCAGTATTAAACATAGCCGACTCACGTGGAAAGTATTTGAATTCAACTTCTATCACTTTTTCTGATCAAAGACCGATGCATTTAGAAAACAATCTGCATATAAAACAAAATTCAAAAAATTTCGACTTTTCTTGCGGGTGTGCGATATATGATATGGAAAAAAGTCACTTTTTAGTCAAATTAAAATAGTCAAATTTTTTACCTAAAATATAAATTTTAATTATTTAATTTATAAGGTAGGTATTACGGCAAATATTAGTAATTTAGAGTGTTATTGCAATAAAAGAGGATGTTATCTTATTTCTATTACTATTGTTGTGCCTCTTGGTGAAGGCACGGGTTCGGGATCTGCCGAGGAGTTGGGTTAGGCCGGGAATCCGGAGAATAATTTCTATATATCATCCTTCAAATAAAACGTAGTTTCTATATATTTCTTGGTTGCTTGATTTTTACAAGTTTCCCTTTTTAACAATTAACTAAGTTCCGTTTCAGGAATCTTTATCTTAGCTTAGTTTTCACGGAGCCTCAGGTTACACTTATTCGTTAGCTATTTACTACAATTCGCGATCTTCTTGATTCGTGTCCCGAGGGACATACGTCCGTCCCGTTTGGTTGTTAATTTTCGATCCGCCGTCGTGGTCTTGCGACGGCGATTTTATAATCGCGAAACTGCAATTGATTACAGTTTTGAAGAGCTTTCGATCGAACGTGCTGACGGATTTCTGGTAGTTTGTCAGCGTTCTTACGTTCGGAACGAATTAGGTTTCGATTTACGCTGCACGATTCTCCGGTGACTCGTACGAGCCGGAAACGCACTGAATTGTCAGCGTTCTTATATGATATTATGTAATATATATTCTTATACTATTTTATTAATTAAAAATTGGTTGTGGTTCTCTGGACCTACAACACTATTACAGGAACGAAATGGCATGAAAGAAGAAAGATGCTTACGCCAGCATTTCATTTTAATATGTTGAAACAATTTGTTGATATTTTCATTGAGGAAGGCAATTATATGACGCAATGTTTGAAAGATATTGAAGGATCGACTGTTAATGATTTAATCTTCTTTACTAGTCATTATACGTTGAATGTAATATGTGGTACGTCAGTATATATTTACAAAAAATTTCTTTTGACGTAGATTTAATTGATTAAACTTTGATTATAATTATAATTTTGAAATTATACAATATATAATAATTAATTAATTATAATAAATATAAAACATAATATATTATTATAATATATTACAATTTTGTATTAATTATACTTAATCTTTGAGCATTGATAAATTTTCTTTACACTATAATGTGTTAGATTGTAACTTTTAATTGACAGATTATCTTAAACTATATAATAATTATTGGTATATAAATATAAAATTTATTATGATTGAAATAAAAATCGTAATAAGTATTTATATAACTTTAACAAACAATTTAGAAACCGCTATGGGAATTTCTCTGAAAGATATGGGCGAATTTCAACAACAGTATCGCAAAGCAGTTCATGAAATCACTAAACTGATCAT
Source organism: Linepithema humile (assembly GCF_040581485.1). Lineage (NCBI taxonomy): Eukaryota > Metazoa > Arthropoda > Insecta > Hymenoptera > Formicidae > Linepithema > Linepithema humile. The sequence goes on from NC_090129.1 coordinate 10,637,711, forward strand.
GGCTAGGTAAGTATGCAATGCAACTTAACAATATGTATAACTATTTGCAACAATACATTTAAAGATATTCGACATTTTTGGAAGGTGTTTGAATATAAATGTAATATAAAGTTTTGATTAATGTTTTATAAAAATATTATTGTGTGACTTATAGAATCACTTAAACTTATACACAGACTTTAAATGTAATGCTATTGTTTCCTTAAGTAATATAATATAATTATGCACGTAGAGGAACGAACCCGTTGTTTTATCCTAATGTGATTTTTGCATTTTCGTCACTGTGTAGAAGACAAGCTAAAGTTTTAAAAATATTGCATGGATTCACCGAGAAAGTGAGTGAGAATCACGCATTATTTAAATTGTGCAGAATTTTTGTGTAAATAAAGTTATAATAATATCTTAATAAAATTAAAACAATCTAATTTATATGCCAGCAGCACATTTAGTAGCACAACAGTATAAATGATGAACGAATTAATATTCTTTTTCTTTAGATTATTGCGGAAAGAAAACAATATCACAAAAGCACTAATGGGCAATATTTGAAGCAATTTGAAAATAATTCAGTAAACGATGATGAAGAAATAATAGGAAGTATGAACTTATAGACACATGTACACGGAGAAAATTTTATATCAAAAATTACTATGTACGACATTAACCGCGGACCATGAAGCCGCGGACCAAAAATTTTTACTATGTTTCACATATGAAAAACATAGTAAAAGTTTTTATAATTTCTTTATAGCCTTGGTAGAAATTCACTCTGGGCCTTATTATGGCCCCGACTAGCTCGCCAGTCATCAACTCGGGCGTGATACTGGCGAATTAGTCGGAGCCACACACGAAATCATCATAAATGGCTGTGCCAGCGCCACAGATTCACCGCAATACTGGGGCGACTGGGGCTGTGGATTGGCACTAATTTTCTTAGATAGGCTATGATTTGGTAAATAAGTAAGGCCCAAACTTTTTTTTTCTTGGTGATGTGATTTTGATATATATAGCAGAGAGGTTTTTATAAAACAGCTTTTAGTTTTGAGACTTTATTCCTTCTTGATAAAGGTACAGCACGCAAGAGAACAGAGAGAGAGTATCGATAGTAGCGAAGCATATATATGTACGGAAAAATCATGCACTCGTGCAGGCACATAGCAAATAAAAAGGAAACAAAGAAAGTGCGGGAAAATACAAATAAAATGAGCAATCATCATGCACTATAATGAATTGTTGTCTCTCTTAACACTCCGCCTCAATTTAGTATAGTCCTTGACACACACACACGCCAGCATAACTGCACTCAATTATATACCTTTAAGTGTTTTTTTTTTTTAATACATTTCAATTACGCAGTGAACACATAAGATAGGTCTACAAGAACAAAAAAATGAAAGAAAAAAAAAACTCAAATGGTTCGCATGCCCAGGCTACTCCTGTTACTCACAAAATGTTCAAGAGTCAATCCCTTCGTCAAAATATCCGCCTTTTGTCCTCTCGAAGGGATATATTTTACATCAATTATGCGTTTCTGATACATATCTCTTACAAAATTATACTTAACATCTATGTGTTTGAGTCTACGATGCTCCCATTTGTTTAATAAATGAATACAAGATTGATTATCTTCAAAAACAGTAATCGGTTCATTAATTTGCACATCTAGATCATGTAATAAACCCTTAAGCCACATTAGTTCAGTTGCCGCACTTGCTAGAGCGACATACTCTGCTTCTGTGGAGGAAAGTGCCACTGTTGATTGTTTCTTTGTTGTCCATGAAACAGTAGCTTCAAAAACTTCAAATAGATATCCTGAAGTTGACTTCCGATTCAAGTCTCCCGCCCAGTCGGAATCTGCGTATCCAACCACGGGCATTTTTCCATCCTTTTTGAAAAATAGACCCAAATTGATAGTTCCTTTAATGTACCTTAGTATACGTTTTAAACCAATCCATTGTGTTTCGGTTGCATTGTTCTGAAACCTGCTGTAAAAATTGACAGCTGCACTTAGGTCAGGTCTCGTTGTCAGCATTACATACATGAGACATCCAACGAGTTCTTTGTATGGTTTTGTATTAACAATACAGTCTCCATGTAATTCTTTCACAGGATTAGTTTCCATTGGTGTTTTGGCTATTTTACAGTCTTGCATATTGAATCTCTGAAGAAGATTCTTCATATACAGCTCTTGACTAAGTAACATTCCCTTATTAGTTTGACAAATTTTTATTCCTAAAAAACATTTCAATTCTCCAAGATCTTTCATTTTAAACTCAGTCATCATGACTCTCTTGATTACATTTATTTCATGTAATTCCTTTGCTGCAACAATAATGTCATCAACATATAAAAGTACATAGACTATATTGTCTCTTTTTTTTCGTTTATAAAGACAATTATCATATACTGATTGAACAAAACCTAAATGACTTATAAATTTGTGAAATTTGATATTCCATTCACGAGGCGCTTGTTTCAAACCATATAATGCCTTGTTTAATTTGCAAACTAATCCTTGATTCTCTATAAGTCCTTGAGGAGGCTTCATATAGATTTCCTCTTGTAGATCTCCATGCAAGAAAGCATTTTTAACATCGAGTTGATTAGCGAATAAATTTTTATAATTAATTATGGCAAGTAGGGTTCTTACAGTTGTCAATCGGGCCACAGGGGCATAGGTTTCATTGAAATCAAAACCCTTTTTTTTGTGCACATCCCTTAACTACAAGTCTCGCTTTACGCCTTTCAATGCTTCCATCTTCATTGTGTTTTAATTTAAACATCCATTTATTCTCAATCACCTTTCCTTCAGGTGGAGGTTTTATGAGTGTCCATGTCTTGTTCTCCTTAAGTGCTCGTAATTCCTCATTGACAGCTTCGAACCATTCCTTTGCGTCGCTTCTATTCTGTATTTCCTCATAGCTTCCTGGAACATCTTCAACAAAACTTTCGGCATTAAGTGCAAACGCACAGTAGTCATCCAAATACTTGGGTTTAATTTTTGTCCGTGTTGAGCGACGAGGTGATTGGACTGGCACATCTTCATTTTCAATGTTTCTTGTGACGTCTTTTTCTTCATCTTCCTCCATTGATTCGATGCAATCTTCATCTTCTGTCGCTCCGCCTTGATTTAGCGGTTCTTCCATTGATCTTGAAACAACATCTGAATCGATTTCAACTAACGCTTTGGAGTTTACAAACTTTGTTTCTACGAATTTTACATCTCTTCCTAATAATATTCTCTTACTCATAGGATTCCAGAATTGATAGCCATTTGTACAATATCCAACAAAATAACATTTTTCAGTTCTTGAGTCAAACTTTCCTTCAATTAGTTCTATGGGAATACGTACGTAGGCTAAGCATCCAAACACTCTCAATTTACTTATGTCCTGTTTTTTTCCAAACCATTTTTCCGCAGGAACACTATTTTCTAGAGCACTAGTAGGACTTCGATTAATAATATATATAGCCGCAAGAGCTGCTTTCGTCCATAAATATTTTGGAAGCTCTGATCCTAACAACATACACCTAGCTTTTTCTAGAATTGTTCTATTCATGCGCTCCGCAACTCCATTCTGCTCTGGAGTATATCTAATTGTAAATTCATATTGAATACCTTGTTCTTCAAAATAATCTTTCATTTCTGTTGAGAGGTATTCTCGCCCGTTATCACACCTGAATCTACTCACTTGTAAATTAAAATGAGCAGTAGCCATGGCTTCAAATAATTTAAAGAAACGGAAAACTTCAGACTTTGCTTTGAGTAAATAAATAGCTGTAAAATGTGTAAAGTCGTCTATAAACGTAAGGATATATTTCTTTCCATCGTGTGATTCAGGTGTAATAGGACCCATTAAATCACTATGTACTAGCTGGAGTGGGCGTTTTGCTCGCACTCTTTCTTTATTGTGAGGTAACTTTACTTGCTTTCCTTCCACACACGTTTCGCAAGTTTCCCAATCTAGAGTTTTTGTATTAGTACTAATTCCATCAACAAGTTTCTAAAGTTTTTCAAGACCATTTTTACTTATATGACCTAAACGTTTATGCCATAGAAAAGCATCATTAACAGCTGATAGACAAGCTCGCTCATTCTCACTTTCTATTAATGCATTCAATCTATACAACTTACTTTTTCGTACAGCAACAGCTATTTTCTTATTCTCTAACATTATAGTAGCCAAACCTTTTTCAATAACAACTTTAAAACCATTAATTTCTAATCTAGGAATTGAGATCAAATTAAGCTCTAAGTTAGGAACTATTAAAACATTTTTTATTTTAACTCTAGTGCTTTTACCATTCACAAAGCAATCCATTAGAATATCGCCTTTTCTTTCAGCCAGTAAATATTCATTATGTTTTGCTATCTTAATTTTAATTGGCCTTTCCAAATTTCTAATGTTTCTAACATACTTATCACTATTCACAAGATGATCCGTTGCGCCTGAGTCCAAGTACCAAGTTATCTGGATAGCTTCTTTCTGGTTTGATGTAGAACAACAGACTTTGATGTCCTCTTCCTCTAGAGATTCTTTCAAATCATAGGCTGTGAAGCAGATTTCAGTTGCCTTTTTCTCTTCTTTTTCTTCTGTTTCTGCTTTGTACGCCTTATTATTACCAATATATGCTTTGTATGATTGCTGTGGTTTTTTGCAATCAGCTCTCTTGTGTCCGATTTTTCCACAGTTGTGGCATTCAAATTGAAAATTCCTTTTATTTGCTTGTTCTGTACTTGTTCCACTATTTCCACGGTCAGTGTTCCGCAAACCACCACGTTTACCTCGATTACCTCGAACAGAGGCATGTGAGACAAACGCTGTAGAGGAGTGCAACTGCTCTCCTTTTGACTTGCTGCGCCCCTTTACTAGACGCTTAGATTCCTCGTCAAGTAATCTGTTCTTAACGAAGGATAAATCCAAATCTGTTTTTCCAGCCATGGTCTCTATAGCTGTAACCACCATATCATACTCATTTGGCATAGTGAGCAGTAAATGACATATTATGTCATTTTCTTCAGCTGCAGCTCCTGTTGACTTGAGTTCCCGAATCATTCGATCAAACTTCAGGAAATGTGATTCCATTGTATCAGTGGCCGCGTTGAATTTTAATGTTAAGAGTGCCTTTCTGACTCTCAATTGACTAGCCATACTTTTCCGCTCAAAGGTCTCTTGCAAATAAGTCCATACCTCGTATGCCGTTTCCTTTCCCTTGCAGTATTCAAGATGGCTGTCAGCAATTCTTTGAATGATAAGTGATTTACATCTTTTATCATTTTTTATTTTTTCTCGATTTCTTGCTATGACCCCTGCTGCGTCGCTTATACTCTCGTCTTCCAGTTCACGTGGAGATTGCGCGATCACTAGCAATTCTTTTTCGTCAAGTAATGTTTCCATTCGAAATTTCCAATTATCGTAGTTTGTTCCATCAAAAAGTGGGACTTTATATCGCTCATCTTCTGAGGCCATGCTTCCTCCCTTTTTAGTAACTCAAATTCTAACCTATATTGCACGAATAGTTCACGATTCCTTTTCCTCCTTCCTTTTGTTTTAGTTTCTTGATTCCTTCTTGCCAGCACGGCGACTGGGCCCATAACCTGATGTGATTTTGATATATATAGCAGAGAGGTTTTTATAAAACAGCTTTTAGTTTTGAGACTTTATTCCTTCTTGATAAAGGTACAGCACGCAAGAGAACAGAGAGAGAGTATCGATAGTAGCGAAGCATATACATATATGTACGGAAAAATCATGCACTTGCGCAGGCACATAGCAAATAAAAAGAAAACAAAGAAAGTGCGGGAAAATACAAATAAAATGAGCAATCATCATGCACTATAATGAATTGTTGTCTCTCTTAAGGGGATGCTGGAGTTACCGGCCGGACATTATATTTTTTCGAACAAGAATATCTTTTTATTGGTTGCATAGAATTGTAAATCCTTTTGCAGGAGTAAAGTGTACACAAAAACGGAATTCGGGCTGCTTGACTTTATTTGGAAAAAAAAGAATTAATAACAAAATTTGTTTCTATTCATTAATTTCTATTCTGCTCTTAGGATAACATATTGTATAGAGCTATCTATTTTCGTTTTTTATAAAAGTTTAACAGTTTTAAGACGCTGAATAAAAGCAGCCCGAATTGCGGACTGCAGAATAGAATGTTATGGAACCATTAAAATTGGGCTGAAAAGTCTAATGTAAAAAATATTCTTGTCCGACTATTTTTACATACGTGTGCGTCCAATATCGGTATAACAGATGAAAAAAATAACAGAAGATTAGTTCCAAGATAATATCAGAGAGGCGCTATACAATAATATGCGAATATATACACGCACCACACATACGCATACACAATACATTCATACTTAGATTATGACTTATGCCGATAATATCACTCTAATTTTTAGTTCCATCAAAATGATGGCACTTTCGCGTCGGAGTTCGTCAGGCACTCCAGCATCCTCTTAACACTTGGCAGCAAAGACTAGCGAACGCTACTGATGAAACATAGCGCCAGACTAAGTATTATTCTGGACCATATACTATAGCCCTTCTAAATTTTTTTAGACAGGCTACGTCTTGGCAAACAAGTGAGGCCCATACTTTTGTCTTGGCGTTAAATTGACAATTTCTACCAGGGTATTTTTGTGAAAAATTTGAAGGAACTTTCTGATCAATTTAATAAGTTAATTCAACATGTACTGAACTAAAGTAATGTAATCTTTTGCAGTAAAAAGAAAGCGATTAGCTTTGTTGGATCTTTTGATAGCAGCGTCCCTCAATAATAAGATGAGTGACTTAGACATCAGAGAAGAAGTTGATACCTTCGTGTTTGGGGTAGATATCTGAAATCATTTACATATACAATCCACTTTAGCATTAGAGCCGGTATGGAACAGTAGGAATAAATAATTTATAAAAAAATGTATGTCCTCACTACAGCAGTATAAGTGACGGAGGAGAAGTGAGATTATACTCTTGCATTGGAGTCGGCTTAAATACTTATTCACACATCGATTTGGTTTTATCGTAACACATGTGTAAAATACAATTTCATATTCTCATCGTACAGGGTGTTGCATATACATATTGGGCAGTACGACGGGTTGCGCGACATACTTTGCAGGGATAGGCGCGGTTCAGTGGGTAATGACAGCATATATATGTAGCATCATAATTTATTGATCGAATTGATCGCGCGCATTTTTACTAATTTTGAGTTTACAGCGTTTCAATTATAACGGACTTGAATAATTGTTGCAATTATTACTAAAGAAGCTAAAACACATTAAAAATAAAAAATTAAATTTTAGAAAGTTAACACGTTAAAAGAAACAAATATGATACAACAAAATTTTTTTTCTTTACCGCTTTACTTTTCGCGCGTGTTAGCGTTGTAAATTTTGATAGAGCGGTAAAGAAAGAAATTTTGTTGTATCATATTTGTTTTTTTTAACGTGTTAACTTTCTAAAATTTAATTTTCTATCTTTAATGTGTTTTAGCTTCTCTAGTAATAATCACAACGATTATTCAAGTCCGTTATTATTGAAACGCTGTAAACTCAAAATTAGTAAAAATGCGCGCGATCAATTGGATCAATAAGTTATGATGATACGTATATATGCTGTCATTACCCATTGAACTGCGCCTATCCCTGCAAAGTATGCCGCGCAACCCGTCGTACTGCCCAATATGTATATGCAACACCCTGTACATATGCATTTATAAGTAAAATCTAATGAAACCTAATGTAGTGATTGATAATTTATACGAGCGACCCCAATGCCAGATTGGACTGTATTAAATAATATCATAACAAATTTATTTTAACAATAAAAGTTCATTATCAAATTACTTAAAATAAAATCAAATTAATTCATATAAAAATGCTCATTTCGATTCAATAAAACTATTCAATAAAATAATTTGTTCAATAAATAATTTGTTTCATATGGACGCAATATGTTCGAAAATTATATGAAAAAAGCACTTTATACAACTAATAATATAAAAATTATTTTAATTTATTTTTTATTTGATAAGTCTTTTTATTATAGTTTGTACATAACGCACAAGAATGAATAAAATGACTTCTTCATATTACAGGGTTACGAAACGACAGCAATATCTATATCCTTCACGATATTATTATTGGCTGAGCATAAGAATATTCAGGTATATTATACATAAATTATTTATTTTCAAACAAACACAGTAAATACTTCATTAATTGTATTAATTAAATGTTTAATTAGTTAAATTTAATATTATTTGTGTTTTCTGACAACATCAGAGTTAAGATAATAGTGATTATAATAATTAAGATTATTAGTGTAATAAATAAATATATGCATAAGTATTCTGCTTTAATTTGTAATAAAATAAAATTATATATTTATATATTTATGTATTTAAATATAAAAGGATATATGTTTTATATTATGTGTGTGGCGCATGTAATATAATTTAATGACATAAATGCAAACCAAATAAAACATGTAAAAATTTGTTAAATAATTTAGGATCGTGTCAGAAGAGAAGTTAGTGCAGTGATGCTAGAAAACAATGGAAAACTTACTATGACAGCAATAAACAATATGCCATATTTGGAAAGATGTTTGAAAGAATCGTTGAGACTGTATCCTAGCGCTCCTAATATAATGCGAGTTGCGTCCGAAGATTTAAAGATACGTGAGTAATTAATAAAAAATATTTCTTATATACAGGATGATCTACATAACTTTTTACATCTGGGTATCTCGAAAACTGTGCGATCGATATTGAAAGTCTTGATTTGTATGGGTCTGAATGGCCTTCAAACTGGAATGGAAATTAGTCTCTCAATCTCGATTGCGTAGGTGGGGTGGAGATTAACTTCAAAATTTTAAATGGGAACCTCTATACAAAATTACATTTTGAGATTCTATGAAAGACAACAACTCAGTTTTATCCAAAACATTTTTTTGTCATATATTTCTTTGAAAAAATATGACAGTTTGAATTTCGACTTATAGCTACTTGAAGCGCGGAAATAGTCACATAAAATCAATACTCTACTCTGACTTATTCAATTTATTAAATGTTCAAAATGTTTACCATGGTCTTGTAAATATTTATTTATCCGAGTTAATAAAGTATTTCTAGAGTATTTGGTAGCATTTCGGGAGTCACTAAGGCACTAGCGCATGCGTCACTTATCTTCTTGAAATGCTATTAAATGTCAGAAATACTTTATTAATTCGGATAGCTACACAATTCAAGTAGCTATAAGTCGAAACGTTAAATAGTCATATTTATTCAAAGAATAATTTTTCAAAAAATATTTGACAAAAAAATGTTTTGGAATGATATTTTCTTTCATAGAATCTGAAAATGTAATTTTGTATAAGGATTCGCATTTAAAAATTTAATGTTAACCCCCACTCCACCATTGCAACCGGAATTGGGAAATTAACTTCCATTCTAGTTTAAACATTTTCAGATCCACATAATTCAAGATTTAAATCTTTTAAGACCTTAAGATCAAATAGTTGCATAATTTCCACGATTGAGCTGTAAAAAGTTATGTGCGCTATATAACTATTAAAAAAGATATTTTTATACTGACAAACGTTTGTGATTTAATATTATTTTGTTTCTAACAAAAATATTATTTCAAAAAATTAGTAATTTATTGCATTCTAAAAAACTTCTATTTAAAAAAATAATTTATATAGAAATGTTCACTTTACAATTTAAACATCTTTCTTTAATTATTCTAATAAATTATACTTTGTTTTGTGATTTTTTTAGAATCATATATTGTGCCTTCTGGAGCATTATTATATATTCCCGTTAAATTCATTCATAAAAATCCCGATTTTTGGCCAAATCCAGATGTTTTTGATCCAGACCGATTTTTACCAGAAAATATTCAAAATCGTCATCCTTTTTCTTATTTACCTTTTAGCGCAGGAGCAAGAAATTGTATAGGTAATATTTAAAATATTAATTTCTTAATATGTAATTCATTTCTAATATTTTTATGGATATTAATAGGTCAGCGATTCGCCATGTTGGAGTTAAAGGCTATAATAGCTACTTTGGTGCATAACTTTTACTTGGAACCCGTTGATTATTTGAAAGATCTTCGATTCCGGCTAGATTTAGTAACTCGTGTTGCAGATCCAATTCGTGTAAAATTTATTCCAATCGAACAAATGCAGCCATTTAAAGCTAATTAAAGTGTTAAAAAAATAAACAAATAATTTGTTGCACTAATAGAATTATTAATATAGTTCTTATGTGTTATATACATTTATTGTTATGAATAATAAAATCATTTTATATTGTATTTAATATAATATGTTACTCTTGTTTTTTCACAATTATAGCTTGAAAACTTTTTTTGATTTGATAAGTTGTACATTATTATAAATTCAAACCAAGAATAAATATATGATTAATCCACGCTGAATGGTGTCTGTGCCTGTTTGAACCCAAATATAAAAAGCTAGCGTGACTGTTCAGCACTTGGTGATGCGCGTTAGAGCGATAACGAGACGAGCGTAACAATAGTAAAAAAATAATTTTTTTATATATTTACATTGTAAAGAGATGAAACACAAATGTTATATTTTGATAATTTTTTAATGTTTAATTATACCATTGAGCTTTAAAAATAAAAAAATCGGATATTTCAATATTGTTGCAGAGCGCAAAGAATTTCGCACGTAATTTCAAGGAACAAAACAATGTATTTTTTAGATTATTTTTTTGGAATAAGATATTTCCAAAAAATAGTCTGTAGCACATAAAAGTACAAATTTTAAGCTTTAAAACACTTTTCTGATTTTTGGTCTACGATTATTATTTATCGAGTTACAGTTATTTGAATATTGTTAAATTTTTAGTCTAAAAAATGTTCTCTATTTTTGTCAAAATGTGCTAACAAAACTTTCTCATATTACACTAAAATATGATGAATCACATCTTTTTCACATTTCTATTAGCACATCCGAGCATCGAGACACGCAAAAATCATGCAAATATTTAAACAAGGAAAACAAGGAAAACTTTTAATTTGATTCATGGTGTCAAACTGATTAAATTATATGAAGCATTTGAAAGAATAAGAGTGATATTACGAGTTGGGGAAATTATTTCGTGTATAATTATTTCATGTACCAATCTTTTGCAGAACGCCGATTTAAATTACGTTATTTAGTAAATACGTTAAATTACAATTAAACCAAATAAATTTAAATGTTACTTACAACTTGCATTGTACATTTTTAAATTGCTGTATTTTTTACATTTTTTAAATTAAAATTTTCCTTATTTTTGAACACTAAGGATTAATTTTACTCTTTACTTTGAAAATATTATAATCGTCAATTCATATATACTATTGTAAAGGGCTTGAAAAAATCTTTTTATGTTATTATTGTTAAATAATAAAATTTTTTTAAATTAAGAAATTGGTGGAAAAAATTTGTCTTAAAAACTTTTTCAAACTATTTTATCATAATGTTAAAACTATTAAAAATCATAATATTTCGTATTCAGCATTTTTTAAATATCTCTTATTCGTTTCAAAGATATTAGCAAAAATACGAAAAATTGGATTTTTTAGGGTGTTTCTACTTTTAGAATCATTTTTTAAGCCAAAACAAAAAATAGCTTTATGATTAGGTTCATATTACTATATTTTTGCAAAGGTTTAGATTTTTTAGAATTTTTGGATTATCCAATCTTCTTTGTCAGCGTCGCCAGTGCTGCCTTATAAATTGATTGGTTATAAAAAAACTGTCAAATTTGCATGTGCGGCTAGTTGACACTTCTCAGTGTCGTCACAACTAACGTCTAAAAGTCGTAACGTATATACATACATCGTAGACGACGACGACGACTTAATTAGATTTTTTAACATCTCGACTTTAGACTGTTATATCTTTATTTATCGGGCATGTAAAGTAAAAACAAACGTATTTTTCTTATATAATTTGAGTATGCACAATCAGTCACTATCAAATCGGTCTAGACATTATTGAGATTCGATAATCTCGGTTCTTCTCAACTCGTGTGCTTGCGTACAGATACAGTCACTTTTTTTTACGTCGCGCATGAACTAAGTGCGAGACACGACTATGTCTCATGTAGTAACAGGATGTAGATGTCAATGATAAATATATACAGGGTGACAAGAATACATTATAGTCTATAAACAGATTTTTCGAAGTACAACAAATGAAAAAAGAGGTATGTACAAAAATTAAATTGTTTCGAGAGGGGCATAACATACTGCACACATTTATTTTAAGGGTGGAAAGGATTTCAAAATTAACTTTATTTTTTAAACGAAACCATCTATTTTTTTCAACATAAATCAGTCCTTCCTATTATTCTGCATATAAAAGTGTTAGAGTAAGGTATTTAAAAATGAATATTTTAAGAGATATTTAGATTTTTCGTAGTATACCTTTTAACGTTTGTTATGAAATTGAATTAATTAAAATTTAATATGAATACCTGAGAAATTACCGTAGACATAATAGAAACAAAAAAAATTAAACATATTAATTTTATGGTAAATGTTCAAATACACCTCGTTTGTGTATGTTTGCCTCGGACATTAATACATTTTTAAACACGAATCTTGAAGTTACTTTGAACGGCTATCAATATTTCTGAGATAATATGTTAAAATTATAATTATAATCTTGTTTCTCATATCTTCAGAACTTGTTGGTTTAACAAAAATAATTTTGCTTATCCGTAGATTATTGTAGAAAGAATGTTTTTTGGACATAAAAATGCTTATAATGTGATTATAGGGTCATGACACATCTGGAAAGGGGTTCAACTGCCTACATTCCCATTTGCCAACAGCTTCGTTTGCCCACAACATTTTGCCGACAGCTTCAATTGCCGACATTCCCAATTGCCTACAGAGCGATTGCCTACAAGCATTATTGCGCACATTTAAAAATTAAAAATACAAACGTACGTTTGCACACAAGACATTATTGCACACATACACATTGCACACATGACATTATTGCGCACATACCCATTGCACACATGACATTATTGCGCACATACACATTGCACACATAATATTATTGCGCACATATTGCATTTTTATTTGGTACAATATGTTACTTGCTTTTTCATAGTTATAACTTGAAAACACTTCTTAATTTGATAAGACGTATTTAGCTTTTTTATAGTTATAACTTGAAAACACTTCTTAATTTGATAAGACGTACTTATTATAAATTCAAATCAATAATAAATGTATTGTTAATCGACGCTGAATGATATATGTGTCTGTTTGAACCCAAATATAAAAAATTAGCGTGCTTCAGCACTTAATGACGTACGTTAGAGCAATAACGAGAAAAGCGTAACTATAGTGTAAAAAGAACTTTTTTGTATATTGTAAAGAGATGAAATAAATGTTATATTTTGATAGTTTTTAAATTTTGTTATTTACTTTTGAGGCCTTTTTTCCACGTTGCTCCGTTGATTCGCGTTGGGCATGTCATCGAGCGATTGTTATCGAGACGATTGCGTTTGATAATTTGTACAGCTGACACTGTTTAAGAGCTTGTAACCTTTGTTATGATACAAAAAGCAGAAGTGTTTTGAAGAAAATAAAAATGTAAATTATTATAACGATAAAAAATGACACGTGCGTAGCACGCGCTTGTGTTGCTTAATATACGTAAATAAAATTTCCATTATATGATAAAAACATTTTACATAACAGATACATCCTAAAGTGCACATATTATCTAAACGCATAAGTGCTTTTTTTCGTACTAATTGTAAGTTGTTGTTCATACCATCATTGCAGAAATATGATAACAACCCGGTAAAAAATTTCTCATATATAATCATGTAGCATTTAATAGAGTTATACAATATTTTACAAAATTGTGTAAAAATATGTATAATTATACATGACGAAATATAAAACGTTATATATATATATATATATATATAAATAGAGCGACTGCAGTATAGAATTACATGTAAGTACTTTTTATACATATTTATATATAATGTCTACAATATTTTATATATAATTATATATGAATCTCTGTTAGTCTAATATATGATTATGTATAAGTCTTGCATCATGTATAAACATACAGGGTGTCAATTAAGTCCCGGGAGGGCTGAATATTTTCTCATGTAAGGTATTTTTGAAAAAGTTCAAGGTCATTTCTGAAGTAATTTTCAACGAGGAATTCAACGGTGACCTTCAATTTGACTTTGAGCTTGACCTTCAAGGTCATTTCAAAGTTAGGTTAGGTTTTTTAAATAGAAACCCCTATTTTTGATTCCAAAATCTAATAGCTGGTGTCAAGAGTTTTTCAAAACATTATAATAAAGTTATTTTTTATTAAGTACTTTTCGAGTTATGAGGCTTGTAAATTACAGTATTTTGACATAAAATACAAAATATCTTGTAAAACATTCAATTTTTGGGAATCTTACCTTAATACTTTTATGCATAAAATAATAAGACGAATCAATTGGTATAAAGAAAACACATAGTTGCTTTCAAGAAAAAATATGTAGTTTGCAACATGCAACTGCATAAAATATTTAGCCGTCCCGGGACTTAATTGACACCCTGTATATAAGTAAGAAGCAAATTTCAGATATAGTCATACGCAATTGTATATGATTTTGTATAAACGACAAATTCTGGCTAATTGTGTCACTTTTTCCTTAATTTCACTTAATGCCTTGATTTAGAAATATTTTACTTTTCTAAAAGTTTCTATACCTTTTTCTTATCGCGCGCGTGCATGCAAGAGAGGAATATAAACAAAATAAAATAAAAAAACACTATTTTACATTTATAAGAGATATATGTTATTTATTGTATTTCTAAATAATATGAGAAAAATAAACAACATGAGATATAAATACATTTTATGAGTGATACAAATAGTTCGAAAATTAGTGCGTGGGGTATTTAAAGAAGACATTTTTAAGAAAGGACTTTATCAAGTCACTCTTACTGCCCATACAGCACAGAACATTGCAATTACATTGCAGCAATGTTACAATCTTGCAAGTTGCAATGTAATATTGTTGAGACATTATTGCAACCTGTAATTGTAATATTTCATGAGAATGTGACAGCAACATTCCAATAACATTGCAATAGCAATATTCAGTAATCGCTAGTTCGTTCGTTTACCGCTATGCAACGCGCGTTGCAAAATCTATCTCGTATTTAAGTTTTAGTCATAATGATTATATGAAACTTGCAAAGAGTGGCTAGTAAGATTAAAGACATAGTAATTATTTTTATTAGTTTAATATTTCTGATACGACCTCAACACAGGGAATTCAGATATTGAACTGATTGTTCAAAAATCGGACAGATAAATGTCCGAATAAATAAAAATATATGCAACATTATTCTAAGATTGCAATAACAATGCATTATTGCAAATTCATTACATTGCAATATTACTGTAATATTTCGTTACAATCTTCTTAAAAGCGAACATTTTAACGTTGCTGCAATCCCACAGCAATGATGCAACAACATTTTGCAGTAAATTTGCAACATTGCGATGAAAGATTGATGCAATGTGTATGCAATCTTTGTGTGCTGTATGGGTTAATACCAGTGATAGTGTTGAAATCGCTATATTGAGACTGTTAAAAAATATTTGAAGTTGTATGTTTCAACGATTATACACATCCATTCGTGATTAATTCTTTGTGCAATTCCCTTGTTAGAAATTTTTATAAATATGTAAATATATCTAATTTTAAATATATTTTTTATTTAATTTAGCAAATGTATCTTTTTACGCGTTAAGAAATTACTAAATTACTTATCTTTTTTAAATATTACGTAACTCGTATTGACATTCAAAACCAATTTAAGAACCCAAAAAAAAAAAATAAAAATAAAATTTTTAAGAATTGTAATTTATTCAACAAAAAATGGTTATCACTTTACTGCTATTATCACTTTACTGCTATTATGCATCTTTCTCATATTACTGTACTATTACCCCAGTGAACTCTATTACGTAACATTTTCGTAACCATTGCGAAACAATGTTTTGCTGATTACGTAACATTTACGTTATTTTCAGGCCACGATTGGGTCAAAATGTCAGCACCATTTGGTTCTCTTTGGCGCTACAAAGGCGTAACATTTACGTATAAATCTACATACCTTTTTCATGTAAAACTATGTAACATTTACGTACAAAGATACGTAACATTAACGTACAAAGTTACGTAACATCTACGCACAAAGTTGAGTAACATTTGCGTATGAAAGTGCGTAACATACAGGTCTTTTTTAGTGAATTGCGATTTTGGCCATAATTATGAAACCGTGTGAGCTTCGGCGGACGCGGATTAGCTCGCCGGAATCCAGGTTCGGTCGGTTGGGGGTATGTCAAATAAACCAAATACTCGTTTATCAGAAAAATAATGAAACAGTGTTTATTGAGAAAGATGTTGATACGATTTGCCTCGAATGATCTGCTACAATGCTCGTGCATACATGCGAAGCGTGCGTAAGATGAATTTGAAATAGTATATAAATTAGCCAAATATCGGTGAAGTAATTAACAAGTGATAGCGGAATAGTTCTTTAAAGCGGCGTGAAACGAATACAGAGTAGCGTGAAGATAAATGCGGAGTTTCGTTACTGGTAAAATAATTATTTGAGCAACGGTGGAATAATTATTTTAAAGCGGCGCAAAATATAAGTGAAAGCAACGTGAAAATAAATGCAAGATATCGGCAAAGGCGAAATAATTATTTAAGCAATGGTGAAATAATTATTTTAAAGCGGCGCAAAATCTAAAAGCGAAAGCACGTGGAAATACATGCAAGATATCGGCAAAATGAAATAATTATTCGAGCGGCGGCGAAATAATTATTTAAGGCGGCGTAAAATAAATGCGAAGTATACGTGAAAATCAATGCGAAGTATCGTAATAAAGAAATAATTATTTGAGGCGACGGTGGAATAATTATTTAGTATGACGTGAGGCGTCCTGGTGCGGTCGGCGAGAGCGCAAGCGCGGGCGATCGTGTCGCAACGGTTGGTACGAGACGGAGCGCTCGTCGGTGAGTGCGTTCGTAGTATCGCGAGTCTGTTCGATCGTAGATCGATGCGGACTATTCGGTGGCGCGGATTGGTCGACGCGGTGTTGCTTGCCGGACGGATTATCGTTATGAAATCCCGGCGAATAAACGCGGTGTGCGGACTTAGGCTGCCGATTACGTTCGGCGGGAGTACGAGGATGCTCGTACGAAGACGGAATTTAGAATAGCGACCTGGCTAGGTATGCGGAAATGTCCGCAATACAGAGTTCGGTGGCCTAGAGGAACCAAGTACGCTTGGCGGGTATACGAAGATATTCGTATGCGGGAGCAAAGATTACCGAGGACGCTCGGCGATACACGAGGATTCTCGTGTGCTGGTAAAGGCATAGAGTCCGAGTATGCTCGGTCGGGACTACGAGGACACTCGTAGCAGGTTTGTTCGCTGTCGATCAGCGAACGGAGTCTGGTGAGAAGACGTTCAGCCGGGCCTCTTTTATACCCGGCTGGCGGCCGAATGATTTCGAATCGGCAAGCATCGGCGGTTTCGGCGGCGAGTCCCCCACAATACGGAATTTCGGAACGGTCGGGTGTGGGGGATTTTCGGCGGTTGACCGCCGCTGTTTTTGATGCGAAATTTATCGGCGCGCGATGCGCCCTTGGTGGGCTACGGACGATGTACGGTCCGTAGCCGTAACGATGCAGCGGGCTGCATCGTTACATCACCCCCCTTCTTGGGGAGCCGGAAGCCTGCGGAGGCAGCTGACGGCTGGTGAGGAGTCGCCCCTCCCTGGAGAACAGGAGCTTGTATCTCCTGCCGTCGGTGGTCCGGAGCTTATACCGTCTCGACTTCATTACCGAGAAGTACGGTATTGCCGCGAACGTTCGTGGGGCGTACTCCACCATGATGGGTGGTGGAGACGCCGGATCCCATCTCGGCGGTGGCGGCGGTGGTGCAGCGGAGGCCGGTGGTGGCCATATGACGGCGGTTGCTGGCGTCGTTGTCGCGGCGGCTGGTGTTGGCCGGGATGCGGCGGCTGCGGGTGCGGCAAGGGCCGTTGGCGGCCGAGTTCCAACGACCGTCTGAACGGCCATTGGCGGCCGAGGTCCAATGACCGAAGTCGTCGGCATTGGGCCGCTCCAGGGTCGTATCCTTACGGCCCTGGTCGGCTTGGTCCGTGCGGTGATCGGTGCGGTGACCGCGGATCTTCGCTCCGGTAGCGGCGTGTGCGTGGCATTGCACACGTCGCCCGGAGACTTCTGCTTTTTTCCTCGCGGCACCGGTGGTGGTGGTGTCGCCAAAAATATCGCCTTTCGGCGATTTTCAGCGTCGGAACGCTGTATTAACGTCCCCACTCGGGGGACGGTGCGGAACGGCTGCGACGTCATCGCGGCCTGTCGAGGCTCCTCGGTCAAGAGGGCCTCGATTGCGCTCAAGATGTTCTTATTGCTCATCTTGAACAAGTGATCTGGCTTCCTGGAATCGGCCTTTATATAGTCCGATTCCCCGGAATTGCGGACTTTATCTTTAACTGGGGGGGTCTCATCCCCGTTTCCCGGTTTTAAGTCTTGCGCGTGGATGCGCCTTAGCCATCGCCCCCTCTTATCACGCAAATCATATATGACGGGGGTGATGATCCGGCCTACTTTGTAGGGGCCGGTGTACTTCGGCGCGAGTTTGGCGTTTACGCCGGCGGCCTTGTTCGACAGGGGGTGCTCGCGGCGCCAAACTGTCTCGCCGATCTTAGGCCGCCAATCGCGATGCCGCAGATTATAATACGGTTCCTGCCGTTGGAAGGCTCGTGCGAGGTTTCCTGTCATTAGCTCCCGGGCCTCGTCTAGATGGCGCCGCCAGGTGGTAGTCGGAATCGGCGCGTTCGGGTGCGTTCGGTCTTCCGGATTCGGCGGTGCTAACTCGCGCCCGTAATTTGCGAAGGCGGGCGTAAATCCGGTGGCGTCGTGCGCCGCGCTATTGTACGCATATTGTAGCGCGGGAATGTGGCGGTCCCACAGGCGATGATCGCGCTCGACAAACTGCGCGATCATGGTTTTGACCGTTCGATTGGTCCGCTCCACGGGATTGCACTGCGGCGTGTATATCGGCGTTGTGCGATGCGTTATGCCAAACGATTTTAACAGGCTGGTGAATTGGCGCGATATGAATTGTTTCCCGTTGTCGGATATGACCATTTCGGGGCAGCCGTGCCGATATATTATGCGTTCGGCAACGATCTTGCTAATGATTTCCCCGGTAGCTCGGCGCAAGGGCTGCAATTCGACCCACTTCGTGAATCGATCCTGCAGTACGAAGAGCCACGAATGCCCGTTTGTAGATCGCGGCAGAGGCCCCACTAGGTCGATCGTGACCTGTTGCCACGGGGCCGTGACATTGTGCGCATGAGCGCGGCCGGCGGGTTTGCCCTGATAGGGCTTGTACGCGAGACATTTTTCGCAGCCCCGAACATAGCGGGCGATGTCTCGGAACATGCCGGGCCAGTAATAACGGCGGGTGACGCGGTGGATTGTCTTCGCGACGCCTAAATGCCCGGCGGTCGGTTCGTCGTGGAATCGCTGGATCGTTCTCTCTCGCTCGGAGCGAGGGAGACAGCGCTTCCACTGTTCGTCTTCCGTGTGGTCGCGGAACTCTAGATCGTGACGTATATGCCGGTAGAGTTTACCCTCGCGTATGGCGTAGTCGGGGTAATTTTTCGGCTCTTTCTTAATCTTCTTTATCAACCCGCGGTACCAGGCGCAGGCGGCTGGCTGAACGGCGCAGACCTCGGGTTCGCGAGAGAGCGCGTCGGCAACTTTATTCAACGCTCCGCGACGGTACTGGATATCGAAATGATATTGCTGGAGCTCGAAGAGCCAGCGCCCCAATCGGCCGGTGGGGGTTTCGAGGTT
Source organism: Linepithema humile (assembly GCF_040581485.1). Lineage (NCBI taxonomy): Eukaryota > Metazoa > Arthropoda > Insecta > Hymenoptera > Formicidae > Linepithema > Linepithema humile. The sequence goes on from NC_090129.1 coordinate 10,657,709, forward strand.
TTTGAGCCAACGCAGTGACTGATGGTCCGTGATCACCGTGAAAGAGTACCCCTCTAGGTAGTCTCTCATACGGCGGATTCCCCAGACGACCGCGAGGCATTCTAGCTCGGTAGCACTATAGTTTTTCTCGGCGGCGTTTAGTGTGCGGCTTGCGTACGCGATTACGCGTTCGCCCTCGGCGAAGTTTTGTGTCAAAACGGCGCCGAGGCCGTAGTTGCTTGCGTCGGTTTGTAAGCTAAACGGTAACCGGAAGTCGGGACAGGCGAGTACGGGCGCTGTTATTAGTGCCCTCTTGAGGGCGTTGAAGGCGTTTTCCTCCTCCGATCCCCATTGCCAGCGCGCGTTTTTACGGGTTAGCCGCGTGAGCGGCGCGGAGAGGGTGGAAAAGTTTTCCACAAAACGGCGGTACCATGACGCCATGCCGAGAAATTGGCGGACCTTCCGGATGGTAGTAGGAGCGGGCCATTGAGCGACCGCGCTTATTTTAGCGGGGTCGGTGTGGATGCCGTCCCGCGTTATTATATGGCCGAGGTAGGCTAGCTCGCTTCGGCAGAAGTGGCACTTTTCTGGGTTGAGGCGTAATTTGGCCTCTCTGAGTCGCCGAAACACTTCGGCTAAGTGTCGTAAGTGTTCGGAGAAAGTGGCACTGACGATTATTACATCGTCTAGATATACGAACACATTTGGTTCTAACGCGGGGCCTAGCACGGTATCGAGGAGGCGCTGGAAGGTAGCGGGCGCGGAATGCAGTCCGAAGGGCATGACGCGGAATTGCATTAGCCCTCTCCCCGGAATGGTGAACGCGGTAATAGGTCGGCTCTCGACGGTTAGTGGCACTTGCCAATACCCGCTTTTTAAGTCGAGCGTGGATAGGTACTTTGCTCCCCGTAATTTATCCAATGTGGCTGTTATGTGCGGGAGGGGGTAGGCGTCGCGTTCGGTTACGGCGTTGACTTTTCTAAAGTCTATGCAAAACCGGGGTTTGCCGTCCTTTTTTTTTACTATCACCACAGGCGAGCTCCACGCGCTCTGTGATGGTTCGATTACCCCCTCTCGCTCCATTTCATCAACCGCCTCGTCGATGATACTCTGCATGGCCGGGTTACGGGGGCGGTACCTCTGTTTAATCGGTCGGGTGTCCGTTAATCGCAGGTGATGTTCGATTCGGTCGGTAGGCCCGGCGATGCCCTGAAATAGCGCGAGTTCCCGCTCTAGGAAGTCGCGTAATTGTTGCGTTTCTTCCCCGGTGCGCGGTGTCAGGCCGTCGGATATCGCGCCGATGTTACCGGAGAGCGCGAGTTTTGGCAACGGCGGTGGCGGTAGCGTTATCCCCAGATAGGCCCACAGATCTACCCCTATCAACATCTCGGTCCCCAACGCCGGAAGTACTTGGAAGTCGTGAGAGAAGCTCTCTCCTTCCATCTGGATCGTGAGTCGAAAACTCTCGGTGATCGGAGCGGATCCGCCGTCAGCTACCGTGACGTGTTCGCGTATGGCGCGAGGGCGATAGCCCTTTCCTAAAACGTATTCGGCGATTGTTCGGTTAATAAAAGACCGGTCGGAGCCCGAGTCGAGAAGGGCGGTAATTATCTTTCCGCAGCACGTGATTTCAACGTGTGGACGCGGCCGAAAGATAATTTCTAGTAGGGCCGGTCGGCGGCCGCCGTCGCCCCGGCCCGCGTGGCGTTTCCCGCCGGCGGATGACAATCGCGAGAGTATACGCCGTCCTTCCCGCACTGCGAGCAGAACTTGCGAGGCGGCTGCTTGCAATTGAGCCGAGTATGGCCCCGTTGCTTGCAACGCCAGCAACATTCCTCTCGCTTATACTCGGTGGTAGCCATGCTCCGGGCTTCGGCGGGCTTCCGGTCGCGCTGCCGGCGTTGCGCGATGAGCTCCTCGTACTCCGCGGCTCGATCGGATAACTCGTCGAAATTGATCGCGTCGTGTGGACGAATATATAAACGGTATTCTGGATCCATATTTTCAATTAAGAGATCGAGCGTCTCTGCTTCGGAATACCCCCCCGCGCGGCGCGCGAGGGTGAGTACGGCGGTCGAGAATTTCGCGAAATCTTCGTCGGGTAGCTGGCGGCGGTTCGTGGCTTCCTTACGAAGGCGGGCCTGGTAGCGTCGCGGAAGATAGTGGCCGCGAAATTCGGCCACAAAATCGGCCCATGTTGCCCACGCGTGGCGTCGGTTCCGGTACCACAATAGTGGTTCGCCTTTTAGGATCTCGGGTAGGCCGAGGAGGAGGTGGTCTCCGGAGTATCGGTAGATTCTTCGGAGCTCCTCAATTCGCTCGAGAAAGGCGATTGGTTCTTTGCCATTGAAATGGCACCCCCATTTCCGGATTTGATCCATTGCTTTTGCAGGATCGAACGGGCTGGCAATGGGGGTCGGGGGGTTCGGTGCCGAGTAATAGCTGGCCCGGTCGTCGTCGTCGCTCGGACTTGCGCGGCCCGAGTTACCCGGAAGTCGCAATAGCGGAACGTTCAGAGTCGCGCGGACCTCAGTTTCTGCTGGCTCATCGGTCGGAGGGATGATATCCCCCGGATGTGCGCGAACGTATTCACGTAACCGTCGGCGGAGATCGTCCAAGTTGCCGTCGCATTCGAGCTCGCGGCTCTGTAATAATCGCGCCACTTCGGAACGCGGTAATCGTTGTATCCACGAAGTCATTGTAAGCAGATCTCTTTGACGTACCCCTTTATCTGGTCCCTGTTCGGGCGCCATGAAACCGTGTGAGCTTCGGCGGACGCGGATTAGCTCGCCGGAATCCAGGTTCGGTCGGTTGGGGGTATGTCAAATAAACCAAATACTCGTTTATCAGAAAAATAATGAAACAGTGTTTATTGAGAAAGATGTTGATACGATTTGCCTCGAATGATCTGCTACAATGCTCGTGCATACATGCGAAGCGTGCGTAAGATGAATTTGAAATAGTATATAAATTAGCCAAATATCGGTGAAGTAATTAACAAGTGATAGCGGAATAGTTCTTTAAAGCGGCGTGAAACGAATACAGAGTAGCGTGAAGATAAATGCGGAGTTTCGTTACTGGTAAAATAATTATTTGAGCAACGGTGGAATAATTATTTTAAAGCGGCGCAAAATATAAGTGAAAGCAACGTGAAAATAAATGCAAGATATCGGCAAAGGCGAAATAATTATTTAAGCAATGGTGAAATAATTATTTTAAAGCGGCGCAAAATCTAAAAGCGAAAGCACGTGGAAATACATGCAAGATATCGGCAAAATGAAATAATTATTCGAGCGGCGGCGAAATAATTATTTAAGGCGGCGTAAAATAAATGCGAAGTATACGTGAAAATCAATGCGAAGTATCGTAATAAAGAAATAATTATTTGAGGCGACGGTGGAATAATTATTTAGTATGACGTGAGGCGTCCTGGTGCGGTCGGCGAGAGCGCAAGCGCGGGCGATCGTGTCGCAACGGTTGGTACGAGACGGAGCGCTCGTCGGTGAGTGCGTTCGTAGTATCGCGAGTCTGTTCGATCGTAGATCGATGCGGACTATTCGGTGGCGCGGATTGGTCGACGCGGTGTTGCTTGCCGGACGGATTATCGTTATGAAATCCCGGCGAATAAACGCGGTGTGCGGACTTAGGCTGCCGATTACGTTCGGCGGGAGTACGAGGATGCTCGTACGAAGACGGAATTTAGAATAGCGACCTGGCTAGGTATGCGGAAATGTCCGCAATACAGAGTTCGGTGGCCTAGAGGAACCAAGTACGCTTGGCGGGTATACGAAGATATTCGTATGCGGGAGCAAAGATTACCGAGGACGCTCGGCGATACACGAGGATTCTCGTGTGCTGGTAAAGGCATAGAGTCCGAGTATGCTCGGTCGGGACTACGAGGACACTCGTAGCAGGTTTGTTCGCTGTCGATCAGCGAACGGAGTCTGGTGAGAAGACGTTCAGCCGGGCCTCTTTTATACCCGGCTGGCGGCCGAATGATTTCGAATCGGCAAGCATCGGCGGTTTCGGCGGCGAGTCCCCCACAATACGGAATTTCGGAACGGTCGGGTGTGGGGGATTTTCGGCGGTTGACCGCCGCTGTTTTTGATGCGAAATTTATCGGCGCGCGATGCGCCCTTGGTGGGCTACGGACGATGTACGGTCCGTAGCCGTAACGATGCAGCGGGCTGCATCGTTACAATTAGAATGGCATTGCGGTGAAGGAAATTTTATTTCTTCGTCCACTTTATCTTAAAATGCTATCTTTAATGTTAAAAATGCATTTTCTTTTGTTTATGTACAATTTTTTTCATCAAGTAATGATGGGTTAAAAATACATGAGGCATCTAGTCCTAGGAGACGGCACATACATGCACTCTTATGGATCCTAAAATATGTATCTTTAAGCGTTCATAACTCGGTGAAAAAAAAAGAAATAGTACAGAAAGAAACAAAAAATGCATTCTAAAAGTTAAAAATCTAGAAGATTTCTAAAGAGGGTCCGGATTGAAACTGAAACGTAATAATAGTTAATTCATGTCACAAGCGGTTCCATAGCCGCTGTTTAATTCAATCATGCATGGTATTTCACAAGTCAAAGACGCAATCAACGTAGAACAGTGTTATAAATATGCATATTTATAAAATCCAATCAAAAGCTGATTTAAACTTTTATTTATTTTAATGAATAAAAAACAAATTATAATATAAAATATATTATCTTAAGATAATATGACGTAATATCACAATTATTTTCTTTTGACTTAAATTATTGCAAAACAGAAAATTGCACTTTCAGTCGAACAATTGGAAAACTTCAATTAGCACATGTAATAATAACGTAATCTCGTTTAGAATATCTTTCATAAGTTTTAGAACATCGTAAGATTTAAATTTTAGCACATCTTATGAATAATATTTCGATAAAATTTCAAGAATCACGTTTCTAACATCCTTTAGAAATTTTAGAAATCATCTTACAAAACTAAATAAAAATATTTGAATTTACAATTTCAATAATCTTGTTTGGAACATCTTAAAAATTAAATTGTAGTACATTTTAAAAATAATTTGATAAAATTTCGAGAATCTTGTTTAGAAAATTCTTTAGAAATTTTAGAACACTGTACGAATCTAAATTTTAGAACATCTTAAAAATATTTTTATAACATTTCAAGAAACGTATTAATTACGTATATTTATACATATACGATTACTTTTCTTTGGCTACCTTCTGATTATCTCTGACGAGCCTTTGCCCACCTTGGCGAAACCATTCTTTGGTTATATCCTCAAACTCCTTCATACTAAATTTGTAGTGAGCCAAAATTATCGCTGAAACATTCATTACAATGGCATAATTATAACCATGAATGAACGTTATAATTTTTAAGTATTAAAACATATTTTACCATGTATGACCGTTATTATTGTTTTTAAGTCACTGATTTTGAAATGATTACGTAGACCTTTCCAGGATGACTGTTTGGCAACGTCATTGCTGAATACAGTTCGGTATATTCGAATCAAATTTTCTTTACCGCAGCTTCCACCTATACGAGATATACACGCCATCTAAACAAATACAGGGTGTCCCAGACTTACCGTATCACCCGTTAATGGCAGATTCCTGAGGTCATTTGGAGACGAAAATCTTAATATCAAAATGTCGAGGCTACTATGGTATTTGAATGGGAAAGGCTTAAAGTTTACCAATCAGCTTGTCAGAATTTCACGCGCTCAGGGACATCGCATCTCGAAAGGACACAACACTTTATTCAATACGTTTTATTTACTTTACTCAGCTATTATTCACTTTATTCACTTTATTTACATTGTTCGCAATACTGACGAATTTACTAACGATGATAATTTCTAAATTGTATTAAAACACGATGCGCGTCAAACTGTCAAAGCAGTCGTGCCATTGACAAATGACGTTTCTCATGTCATGAGAGAAAATCAATACTATTGATACGAAGTATGATCTGCTACATAAAGTGTTGTGCAAGGGTCCTTTCGAGATGCGATGTCCCTGAGCGCGCGAAATTCTGACAAGCTAATTGGTAAATTTTAAGCCTTTCCCATTCAAATACTATAGTAGCCTCGACATTTTGGTATTAAGATTTTCGTCTCCAAATGACCTCAGGAATGTGCTATTAACGGGTGATACGGTAAGTCTGGGACACCCTGTATAACAAATAGACAATATTAATTGTAGCACATTCCATCAATTATCAGGGAACAATGTGACGCCTAATTTTTTATTGACCTTTAATTTTCTTCATCCTTTAGTACCGTCAAGAGAGGTTATGTCCTAAATTTTTTAAGACTTCTAGCTCTATTAGGGGCTGAGATAAACGATATCAAAATTTTTTTCACTTTATATAGTGAAATGTTTTCACTGATTTTTTACGTGTAACTTTCACTGAAACAAAATTTCTCCAAATTACAAAAACAAAATTTCTCCAAATACACTTTTTTTTTATTTTTAATTTTTCAAAAAAATATTTATTTAATTTCATAAAAAATATATATTATTTTGCTCTATCAACTTTTCTTACTACTAAAATGCATTTTCTTCTTTAAATTACATTCTTTTTTGCCTTTCCACCGTATCAAATCGCTATTTTTATTATTTTTTTTAGAAAAGTTTAGACTTTTTACATAAAAATATCTCACTTCAATTGTGAGCCAGATTTTAAAACAAGGCAAAATAAAATATTTTTCTTTAACTTTTCAAATTTATTTTAAAAAATTTCGCAATCTAGAATCTTTCATGAATTTTATAATCAACAAAACTATCGAAAAGAATGTTTAAAATTTATTAAAAATTCTAAATTGCGAATTTTTTATAAATTTAAAAAATCATAAAATATTTTTTTTTGCATTATTTTGAAATCAAGCTCACAATTAAAATGACATATTTTTATATAAAAAAATCTGAATTTTTCAATAAAAAAAAAAAAAAAAAAAAAATTACGATTGTATATAGCGGAAGGGCGAAAAAACGCAATTTAAATAAAAAATGGATTTTTTCGTAGTAAAGAAAGCTGATAGAGCAAAATAAAGATTTTGTTTGACTAAAACTTAAAATCATTGCGTAAAAAAACATTGAAATCATCTCACTAAATAAGATTAAAAAAATAAATAAGATTAAAAAAAATAAATAAGATTAAAAAAAATTTTGATATGTTTATATCTCAGTCCCTAATAGAGCTAAAGATTTTAAAATTTAGAGTCTTCCTCTTGACACTAATAAAGAATGAAGAAAATTGGAGGTCAATACAAATCGTTCCCTGATAATTGGTGGAATGTGTCATATAATTCAGTAAATAAAAGAGCCAAAATAGAGCTTACAAATTTGTTATATTTCTCCAGATTTTCTGATAAATTTCTTTCTAAAGCCTTGACATCGTCAATTGTTTTTAGTGGGAGAGAGCGCTGCGTATTTGATACATCCAAGATAGGAGGATCTCCGGAAGTAGTTCGATTAACTTTTTTTTCGACGGCTGCTGAATGACTGTTTAATTCTTTGACTTGTTGTGAAAGGTCGATTAACGTTTCATATATTACTTCGAAATGAGCTAAAAAATTAATAATTTTAAGCTAAAACTGCAAAAAAGCAGATAGTACCCTGATGGAAATATTTTGCTGAAAGTACTATAAAATCAATAAAAAGTAAAATAAAAGTTTTTGAAAAATTACTGAATATGTTTCAAAATAAATCATAATTTTCCGTATGAAAATTTAATGTAATACTATGAAATATAAGGAAAGTTAAAATATACTGCTAAAAAGTAATAAAAAAGTTTTGAAATAATTATCATTATGAAATTTACTGAATTAAATTGAAAATTGTTACTTTTTAATGAAAAATTGATGAAATATTTATAAAATTAATTAATGAGGTCAATTGAGAGAAATTTTCAAATACATTTCAGCAAAATTTCGTTATATTTTTTCAGAAAAATATTTCCATCAGGGTAAAGTTGTACAAAAAAAAAGATACCTTCCATGCGAGCTGATGTTTCTGTGATTAATGTATGTAAGTCCCTTATACCTACAAAATTTTAAAAGTGCTAGAATAATCCCGCATCATCGCTAATAAAAACTGTAAATGAGATCAAGGAACGACTATCAATACAGGTGTAAACTTCAATTAACAAAACACATCGGTATAAGTAAATATTTATGGAAGGTATTGCATAAAAACGACGTGAGGTTTACAGCTCAGTGTAATAAGTGCGTAATTTTTATATAGTGTGTCATGCTAAGATTTATAAAACAGTAAATGAAAATTTGCCGTTACTTTTATGTGATACGACAGATCCGTCAATAACCTGCAGATCTATGACTTCTTGAACAGGCTCATCGAGAGTTTTCGAGGATATCTTAACTGACTTCTTTTTATTAATTGTAAGAGCTGGTGGATTTGGTAGAACCGATGCCGGCTCAGAATCACATTCGGAATCAGAATTAGACACCCCAGTTTTTTTCTTTTGGGTTCTATTTGAAATACGCGACTTTTTCTTTATGTGAATTAATGCGCAATCATCGCATGAAGAATAGTTCATCGCCTTCTCTCTAGCCTGTTCTAAAGCATCTTCGTGGTAACAAAATCGTACTTTTCATGTTACATTGTTTTTCAACAATATTATAACATACAAGCTAAATATACAATAAAATACAGATTACCGTAATATCCATGAAATTCAACAGGATACAGACACCACTTAGGGTCATCAATATCAGGCAAAGCTTGTTTTGTAGCGATTAAAGTATTTATATTTTTTAGTGATAGCCACCAGCATTTTGATGATTGTAGTTGGAGCCATACACTTGGCACCTCTGATACAATTTCTTGCTCATCATTTCCATCTTGTGTAAACGTGACGACAGCGTAATCTTTTATCATTGTTGAAAATCTATCGAAGTAATATAATAATAATAATCATTGTTGAAAATCTGTCGAAGTAATATAATAATAATATTTGATAAATTATATTAATTTGTTTTATTTGCATGCATTAAACTAATATCTCAATACTCGCCATGAAAATATTTCTTGCTGATGGAGTAAAGGCAATACTACAGCTTCTTCTTCGCATAACGGCAGTTTTACGCATTTTGTTTTAATGTCAGACAAAAAAGTACTGATTAACTCGTATTGTAACCCGTTAATTTGTTTAATTCCAACATGTAGGGAGTCGCATGGAATTTCGAAAAATGATTTGACGTTTAAATACTTTTTACCATCAACAAAAAAGTTGTTATTTTTTAAATAAATTTTTGTAAGCGAAATTGTTGTACCGTCTAGCAAAGAGCAACAATTATCAGCAGCTTTTGTACTAAGATAGAAGTCTTTGCATTGAATCGATTTTATTAGCCTTTCACCGTTAGCATTTGTAATATTACTGAATTTAGGAATTGGATAATTCTTTTCTTTGCGCGTAATATTCAAATTATTTTCTTCCATGCAACGATTAACTAACTGCTGTAATGGCCGACTTGAAGATCTAATCTTTTTTTTAATTTTTTGCATGTGATTTTCGAACTTAAATGCGCTAAATTTGTCCAACGTTCCCCATAATTTCACGTAGTTGCACAGATGAACTAAATTATGCACATTATACGAGACATGCTGATAACCATATAATACACCGTAATTTTCAACGAAATACACCAATAAGCTTTGCGCATAATCAAGAAATTGTACGTAATATTCTTTAGAACACAAAATTCGTATCGCTACACTGAGGTTCTAAATTTCTTGGAGTAAAAACGCACTCGAAAAATTGAGTGACTGGTCGTGTCACTCGAGTTAGAGTGACTTTTCATTCATACGGAATTAATTCTCTCTCTTTTTGTTGTAGAGTGAATTTTTCACTCTGCAAAGTAAAGTGACTATGTGTACTTTATTTTGTAGAGTGAATATTTTCACTCTATGCAGTGGTATTTTCACTCTATGGAGTGAATATTTCATTCACATGAAGAGTGAATGATCACTGCGTCTCATTATCTCTTGTTTTCGTCTCATTGTTACACGTATTTGGTGCAAGACATCGTGGATATAAATAAGAATATCTATAAAAAATACACGTAGATAGACATAAAAATGTCAACGTTTCTTCCAGAGGTAAGTACTTATAAGAATTTATGTGTAGTTTATTTACTGATTTAATATATTATATTATGTAAAGAATGGTGTTCAGATTAAATGATTTTTCTAGGTTAGGTTACAGAAAGAGTAAATCGAGATCTCACCCCATACAACAATTCGACGTTCGATGGATGTCTATAGGACGTCCCACTCAACATGTACGGACGTCCAGATGACGTACCAGACATGTTCCGAGAACGTTCAGTAGATGTCATTTGTACGTACAATGTACCGCCCTTAGACGTCCTCTGTACGTCCTTAGTACATCCTTTGTACATCTTTAGAACGCCGTCGTATGTCGTTGGTACGTCGTTAGTACGTCATTATCGTGACGTTACTACGTCTTCTATACGTCCTTAGTACGTTATTGTTGTATTTTATTTAGTAAAATATATTTTCATGTCAGTAAAAATAGTGTAATTAAAAGTAAACAAATATTTTATAATAATGACAAAAACAAAATTAAAACGCGCATATTTGTTTACATTTTATACTATTTTTACTGACATAAATCATTTTTCAAAAAAAAACGTCCGTAAGAAATCCATTATGTTACGTTACAACAATGCACTAATGCCATACTACGAAAATATGTTGTTTAAGTATGGGTATATACTTGTACTTAAATGCATACAAGTATAAATAACGGACACCAATGAAATTAAACTATAAAATACTTTTTTTATTTTAATTGAAACACAATATTTAAATAGAATTTAAATTTTTTATTATGAAACGCATTACACATTCTTCTCCTGTTTTTTTAGGCGATCTGTCGCTCGCCGGAACCAATCAATTATTGTTATTTTGATCGCACGATCGTCGATCTTTTTGTATCGGTGTTTCACAGCCTCTGTAAAAGGAATAGTGACTATATTACAATTACGTACAATTATGTACCCGGGCATAATAATATTGCACGTTATACATATTATATATATATATATATTTTTTTTTATTTTATGAATATATTTAATAATTATATATACATATATTTTGTAATTGCATGTAAATTAAATTATGATTAGTCAAAAATTAATTCTGATTATAAAAAATAAAAAATTTTGAAAAATCTGAATTTTTATTTATTTTATTTAATTTAATTTTCATAAATTTCATTTACATCTATTTGTTAAAATGTATTAATTTTTGATTGTTTATTTAAAAAAAACAAATTGTTAATAAATTCAACATTTTTGTATAATGCATTTAATTTTTACGGAATGAATTGTAAAGTATTGTAAAATATTAATAAATTATTACTAAAAATGTTTTTATACAATAAATTTTCATGTATTTAAATAAAATATATGATATATTTATTACTTAATTAAAAATGTACAGTTTATTTTTAAATTATAATGTAATCAATGTAATTTGTTATTATTTTAATTTATTTAATTATTTACTATTTACAAAACTTTAATTTATTTGAATAAATTATATTATATTTTTATTACATGATTTAAAACGTACAATTTATTTTTTATTGACATATTTTTAATAAATCCAATTAAAAATCGATTTAATTTTTATAAAAATAATTTCTATTTCTTTAATTTTCTTAAATAAAATATATAATATTTAAATAGCTGATTTTTAAACCTCAATAAAACATAAATAAAAGTTCTTATATAATTAATTAAATTCAGTTTATTTTTATATAATTAATTTCAATTTATTTAAATAAAATTTATGACATTTATAATTGATTATTATTGTTATGTATTTAATTTTTATTAAAATAAATTTGCAATTTTTAAGTAATCCAATTTTTGTATTTTTAATTGATTATTTTAAAATGTTAAAAATATTATATTAAAAATTTTTTGTATTATTAAATTTTTTTATTTTTAACTTTTTATTAAGTATATATATATATTAAATATTTTTATTATATATGATTATATATATGTATAATACACTAATAATATAATATAGTATATATAATATAAATATGTGTAAGTTCGCACGAATTACATTATTCTCTGGGAACGGATGTCTTTTGAGACATTATTATGGACGTCTTTGGGTCATACCACAGATGTCTTCGGGCCGTACCACAGACATCCTGGGGACATTTTATGGATGTTCCCAGGACATCTTCAAAACATCTTATCTCTCATAAAGATGTAGACAATATTTTGGAACGTCCATAAAACGTTCTCTGGACGTCCTTTCGACGTCCAAAAACTGATGTCATAAAATGGACATCTGAGGACATATGTGGTACACGTCCCGAAGACGTCCATGTGTTGTGTGGGACAGCATGTGGTTCGCCGTGCTACGTAGCTTCGTTATAAATTCGGCTTGCATATCAATAAACAAGTAATACAATGAGAAGTAATTTATATAATGACTTGTAGTTTATTAACTCGGCAAGTGCGTACCATCCCTATTGAAAGGATCCCATAAAATCCCATAAAATCTAATTAAAAATATATGAGATTTTATAAGAAAATATAAGTCAGATAAGAACTTAAAAACGGCACATAAAAACTATTTATTAGATTATATGAGACAAAATACTTTTTAATGAGTTATAAGTTTGTATAGGACTTTTCTATGAAAAAGGTAATGTATATATGACAGTTTTAATAAGTAATTTTGAATATATTCATTTATATATTTTTTAAAAGGTAATTTCTATATTGCACTATATTCGATCGTACAAGTTATTTCTATAATTTTGTTTTTATTACTCTAATATGTTATTATGCACATTCAAGTTTATATTTTCATAGTAGATTATTCCTTTCCTGAGAATCATTTATTCATATAGGTAAATTCTGACAACAATTATGTGGTTTTATTATTTTGTATAAAGAATTTTAAATACAAATTTTACATTTTATATTAAATCTAATTCACCAATTCAATGACAGAAACCGTATGTATTCTTGTGAAATCGTAATAGGTACCCATAACGTGTTTTTATTTGCATATATCAGAATGTTCAACTATATTACAATGACGGTATATAAGACAATCTCTATATGGATGATATTATCTTTTAAAAATTATGGTAGTAAAAATACGAAAGATCTAATTATATATAATATATTTCATTTATATTTATAATAGATTTTCCGAATATGCATAATATTTCATATACTCATAAAATTCTGCTGAAAAATTGAATATGTGCAAAATGAACCATAAAGTTTGAAATCTCTCACAAAATTAAATGAGTAGAAATGAGAAAAATCTGATTAGATACCATTTATTAATACTCGACTTTTCAATAATGTATATATGAGTCCAATAGTATTGAGACAGTCAAATGTTCATTATAAATGTGTTCATGAATTTTATATATTTATGTAATATGTAATATTATTCATTTTATTACTAAATAACCTAAGGAGAACAGAAAAGTCAAAATAATGTCAATTTCACATCATATATATTGACCAAATTTACATTTTTTGTTTTGTTATTTTTTGGTCAATATGGTATATCAAATTGACATTATTATTTTGACTTCCTGTTCTCTTTGGAAATGTTCGTTTATTATAACGCGGTTAATTACATTACAAATAAGAAATTACAATATAATGTATAAGCGCGCGCGGATGTGTCAATACGTTTCCTTTTGTCATTAACTTGTAAAAATATTTATTATTATTTGTATATAAAAAAATGACAAAGCCAAACTGTGAATTTTAAGGCGAAAATCAAATTTATGCGGGACTGAAATTTTCCTATAGGTGCTTTCCATTTAGCGACACAAGTCGACACAAGCATCATTCTATTTCTTTTCAACACCATTAAACAATAAAGATAGAATGACGCTTGTGTCGACTTGTGTCGCTAAGTGGAAATCATCTATTAAGAAGTGTGAGGCTCGCTAGAAGAGAAGTGCTGGGGTGGAACTCGAAGCCGGCCGAAGGGAATAACGCACCAAGTGAAATTTCATATATGTGACTCAGCTGTTGCGCAGTGCTTACGCAGGCGCACATGTACACGGTCACGCTTGTGTGCGTTATCTCCTGCACAATGCTACCGCATACTGCGTGCTACCGGCTACCGAGCTTCTAGTTTCCAGTACTCACTTATTTTTATCCGCGTGTTTTCAACAAAAGCGAGAATTCGACCGCGAGTGATAAAATCAATAATGTTTAGTTTAGTGAGGTTCTTAAACAGCAAAAATTTCGACATTATTGAAACAAAACATATTATTAAATTTAATCCTGGCGATTTGCAAAAAAAATATAAAACTGTCCAAAATCAAAGTGCATCAGAGTGGGAATTGTTGCTTCCGTTGCAGGTAAGATAATAACTTATTAAAACATTTTCTACTTTAATATTTAATAAAAATTGATAACTAAAAACATCATTAAAACGATATTTTCTTAAATTTCGATTTTTAAACAAAATTAATGCATATTATTGGCATTGCTGTGTAGATAACAACAATGATATTATATTGTTTTGCAATGATATACACATTAATTAGTCTTTTTCGATTAATTCAGCATTTCAAATAAAAAGTAATTTCATATGTTTTAAGAAATTCAGGCACGTGTGTTTCTCTTAGGGGCTAAGCACAATGAAAAGCATAGGCATTAGGAACAGGGAATAATGTAGGAAAGAAAGAGAGAGAAATAGCTTTTTTCTCTTTCTCTTTTATGTTATTTCTTGTTCCTATTGCCTGTGCTTTTCATTGTGCTCAGCCCCTTATAGTCTCATCAGCAGGCTCTCGCCTCAACAAAGAGAATGAAAACAAAGGCAACGAAAACAAATAATTCATGGGCGTTACACACATCATTGTTTAGCGTGTTTATAGTGCTTCGGTTGGTTTTTAGGTGTATACTTTTTGGTGTATGCAGTTCAAATCATTGTTTTACATTGTTGATAACATTATTAATTACTTAATAATTAATAAGTAAAATTATTTACCCAAAAATAAATCTAAAATTTATTTACTACATTAAAGTATGTATTTATTAAATTATTTATTAAATTTAAGTATGTATTTCCATGCCTTTTTCGGATTAATTAAACAAATCGATTACAATGATTTTCTTAATAATAAATGAATTTTAACATCTCAATTTCCTTGTCATGTTATATTTGCAATAAAATATACTTTTCAGCATTTAGAGACAATGAGGGAAATTAGAGTAGATTAGTCTGAAAAAAAATTTATTATACAGAAATGTTTAAAAATTTATTTGAAATATAAATGCCAATGCTCACTTTAAATGTATTTACAATTTACATTTATTTTTATTAACAGACTTATTTAATATATATTCTTTTTATTTTTAAAATTTAATATTCAAGTTAAAGACTCAAAATTACTAACCATAATATCGATATTTAAGGTTAATAAAATTAAGATTATGTGTATTCATTATCTATAAAATTAAAGTTTGAATATGAATCAAGAATAATAAAAACAATAAGAAGTTCATGCATATATCACTGCTTTTACAAACATTGCTCCCCCCCCTTTCCCCCCTCTCTCTCCAACTCTCTCTCCCCCCTCTCTTTCTCTCTCTCTCTCTGAAAGTTTTCTTCTTTTTATTTCAAATGCAAAGACAAAAGTGATATTTCTTTAACTTTTCAAGTTTTAAAGGAATATAATATGTACTATTTTTTGTTTTTGCGAAACTTATCAACGGTTTATTTTCATAAATAAAATCAGAAATTTTTACCTAAAAAAAAAGTCATTAAACTCTGACATGAATCGGATTTTATTTGTAAATTACAAGTTGTAATTACTTTGTTAAGTTATAATTACGTTATATATAATTACAGATAGCGAAGAAGCGTTACTAAAAAAGCAAAACTCTGAAAGAATAAGACAATTGCCAGCTCATCTTTTGGATTCCGCAACTGAAACGACTGAAGACGAATCATTTCAACAGAAGATTAGGAATGATAACACCAAAGACCACTCTTCAAGTATTATACAGGAACGACTAAACGCACTATATAAGGTAAAATACATGTGGTTTTCTGTAGATTTTATCTAATACGGATCTTAGATCATGCGATAAAATTAAAAAAAAAAAAGGATATATGTCCCCTCAAACTTTCGCATCATCGCGATCATATCATGTTATACAACACTAAAACTACTATTTTTATCTTACATATATATAAAATTACAAACTGCATTGAGAAAAACCACGCAATCTTGTGCATATAATTGAACTAGTAAGATATAAGTCGAACAGAGTACACTTGAAGCCTGCGCTAACGTCTATGTCTGATATGGAGTTTAATTTTTTTATTATTAATTATCAATTGAATTTAATTATTAACCAGTCAGTATTTAACTTATATATAAGAATTCTATAAAATATATATGCTTGAATTAATGATTTCCGACAAATAATATACTATATTTTAACAATGTTATTACGTTGCATACTTGACAGAAAAATACGTAAATTTTTTGTTATTTTAATAGTTGCAACAATTAATACTTTTTTCTTTCCATTACAAATTATTTATGTACATGACTTATTTCCCATAAAGCTGGGACTATGCAAGCAAATTTGCGCTCCACATAGCTGTCTCTCCCTGTGAACTTAGGCATGCGCGCTTTCGGGACTTTGTCGCCTTGGGTAATCGGATTGCCGGTACGCAGAAAGAGGTGAGACGGCAGGATGAGCGACCTTGTATAAAATTCCAGATTTGGTCTTATTTACTATATTTTTACCATTGCAAAAAACTACATATATGTCTAAATTTCAAATGCGATTTTTTGCAGTACATAAATGTGATCAAATATGGCGAAATCTACAATTTAGTACTGAGGTCGTATCATAGCAAATTTTGCTTCGCAGGTCCTTGTGTCGACTCCGACTACTCTTGCAGTATAGTCGTTGTAGGTTGCCAATGATTGCAATGGTTCTGCGTTCTTCATTTATGAAGAAAGAGCAGAGAGTATTTGCATGAGAAAACTATGAGACGCCCATTTTTTGGTGCTTTATGGGTTATAATTACATATTACATGTACTATAGTAAATCTACATTTTAATAAAAAAAATTATTATTAAAATTCGTAAAATAATAATTCACTTTCACCAATGGCGTGCAAGTATGGTTCGTAAACTCGTGAAATTTTACAAGGAATATAAAATCTTCACGGTATATTAAAAAAAATGCATTATTATTGAGAGTTTTTGCTTCATGTTTCATATATTGAATACCATACTTTTAGCGACTTCTCTTGTGGTTTTATAAATGTAATTTTTAGTTGATTTCAACCATAAAATTTGTGGTGATACATTTTTCTTACTTATATATTCATTACATAGAACTATTAATTTATTATACAGTTATTAACTTTGTGATTAATATTTCTCAATACATTTTACTGTTCTGTCCAGTAGTATAAATTATTTACAGAAGCAATTTTCATAGTTTTAATTTATTGCTCTTCGTTAATAATCGCATATAGAATTGCAAATGATCAGTTAATTTTATGATTATTTAATGATTGACTATAAGTTTTCACATTGCGATTTTAATTCCTTCATGGCGATATGTAATGAAACAATTTATGATCCGCCGATTATATTAGAAAAATCATGTACATATTTTGTCATATAGTTAAACGTTATTTTATTACATAGTTTGATAAAACAATTAAGAATACTTTTAGCGTTTAATACATTTCTTTCATAATTTATTTAACAAATTCGTATATTTAACAATTTTGAAGATATTTTAATTCAACCTCGAATACAAAGATGGTTGATTGCAATAAAAAAACTATATAAGCTTCCGTTGACCAATGCGTATACTAGGGGAAGTGTGAGTAAACGAACTCGATGGCGATGGGGAAAATTAGCGAAGGAAAGGGCACAAACATTACGTACGTTAATTATTTTATTTCAAAATTCATTATATTAATATTTGAAAATTACAATATATAATTATATATTCTAGTATCACGAACATTACTTGAACTTTTAAACTGAATACGATTACAGATTTTAATGCGAATAAAAATCTATGCAAAACATATTGCTTTGCAGATAAATTGAATCAGTCTAGTAATACTATTCCCGTGGACATAGTATCTGCAACCGATAATGATCCCTACGAATTCGAGAGAGAACTTGAGATTAAACGTTGCGAATCCGATACTAATAAATTCCAAATTGATACCGATGAATCAGAAACGTATAGCGATAAATGTGAAGTAGATATTGAAAGTGAAATCGATACCGATTACTCAGATTCTGAAAGTGCCGACGATCTTTTTGATAATTCTGATGTAAATGACTCGTTTTATTGTACCGAAGAAAATAGTATTAGTAATACTATCAATAATCATCGATTTAATTGTAATGCTTTGAACGGAAACAGCATAATGTTTCCAGCATCTGGCCTCACTGTGTCTGATGTTTTGCTAATGTCAACAGCATATTTTATAAAAAAAAAATCGACCAGAAAAGATCAGGAAGATTTTATCAGTTTTATTAAAGCCTTAGCCGGTCCAGAATTCAGTAAATGGAATGCCAGTCATTATATACGCGCAAAAATTTATGATCCTCCTCGAGATAAAATAACTTTGCATTATTACTGCGAAACTTGTAGTCTGCCTTTGATGCAATGTAATTTAGAAGACACCTTTCAAAGTGCTGATACTATCTGTGTCAGTGCAAAAAAAAACAAAACCTTACATTGCAAAGTTCTAATTATTTTCTGAGCTTAGATGTTGCATACCAAATCCAAATGATTTTAAACGATAAAACAGTGCAAACTAGTTTATTGCAGAACATTGAAGATAATGTCAAAAATGTAAATAAAACTTGCATAAAAGACATTTACGATTCTCTTATATACAAACGTATTCAAGAAAAAACAAAATTTATTCTTACGTATAATTCGAACTTCGACGGCGCCCCATTATTTAAAAGTTCGAAACAAAGTTTCTGGCCATTGCAGCTTTACATAAATGAGTTGCCAGTAGAAATACGATTTAAAAATATTATATTAGCGGCGCTATGATTGACAAATAAAGAACCAAAACCTTAATTCATGAACCTGTATATTTCAACATTTCATCATCAAGCTGCCATTCTAATGGAACGAGGAGTCGACATAATAGTTCATGCAACCGGAGAGATCATTAATTTCAAAGTATACAGTGCACTATGGTGTGTTGATTCGGTTGCCAGGCCAATCGCACAAAACCGCATTCAATTTAACGGATATGATGATTGCAGCTGGTGCTACATAAAGGGAAAACACGATGGGACAACTATGCGATATCCAATATCCCAAATGACCGATCCACCACTGCGCACTCATGAAAAGTACATTCTGGATGTACAAACCGCGGTGCGATGTAAAAAAGTAGTAAATGGAGTGAAAGGCTATTCAGCTATGTTACTATTCCCTTTACTTGATTGTGTTTGGGGATTTCCACCAGACTATATGCATGGTGCTTTGTTAGGTGTAACACGGCAAATCTGGATGGAATGGTCCAAGAAACACCTATCGAAAAGTGACAAAGAAAAGATAGATAAACGATTATTACTTTTGAAGCCTCCACATGAAATTCACCGGCTGCCCAGATCAATTTTTGACTGTGTCAAATGGAAAGCATCTGAATGGAGATCCTGGATGTTATTTTATAGTGTACTTTGCATACAAGGGATACTGAGAAATGAACTTTTTCATTCCTATTTACTGTTCGTAAAAAGTATGCATACACTTTTGACATGTAATATATCTGAACAGGATTTGATTGAATGCGATAAAAATTTACAGATCTTCGTACTAGAAAGTCAAAAATATTATGGTGAAAGTTTTATGACATTTAATGTTCACTCGTTACTACATTTTGTGGAATCTGTCAGAATATCTGGACCACTTTGGGCAAGCTCGACATTTCCTTTTGAGAATGGAATATTTCTTTTCAAGCAAAACGTAAACGCAGCGAAAGGCATTAGTTATCAAATTTCTGTAAACTGGTTGAAACGTTATTCGCTGCATTCACGCATCGATGCTTCTTCGAAAAGTATAATTTGTAAAGAATATTGCTACAATTTGTTTAATCATCGCCTTCTTACGAATTGCGTGCAAACGGAAAATGGTGCGTTGGTAATAGGCATGATTGAACCAAAAAAAAATCTCAAAAATCTGGCACAAACGTTTTTTAATAATAATGAAATACGCATTGATGTATTTAATCGATGTATTTTCAGACAAACTGTAATTCATAGTGTAGCATATACGCGACCCCGTAAAACAAATAACACAATGATTCTTTTAAACAGCGGTAAAATAGTAAAAGTACAGAATCTCCTTATAGTCAACAAAAAGTGTTATATACATTATTATGATATTTCAATAAGAAGCATAAACGGTCGCGATGAGTCAAAAATAAAACACATATTTGAAATAGTAAACGAAAGCAACGAAAATATAGTTGACATTAGACACTTTCAGTCGAAAGTTTTAGTAATGAGTGTGGAAGGCAAAGATTATGTTGCTTTTTTCCCAAACACTTTAGAGATTCAATGAAGTAAGTAACTTCAGTGTAATTTCATACACGCGGTTCACAATTAATGATAGTAAGTTATTATTTTTAGAATACATCAAATTATATAGAAATAGAGATTTCCGACAAGAAAAACGAAATTTTACCTCCTTCGGTCTACATTAAAAGCGAATCTGTCATTCCCAGTGAGATACGAGCATTAAGCGATATTACTAACAATAATAAAGCGGATGCCATACAAATGGACGAAAAGCAAACAAGCACAATAGCCAAAGGAGTCGTAGTTGATGATGTAAAAAAGGTAAAAAGTTAAAATAGCATTATATGCCTTTAAATTGTGAAACAATTAAATTTTTAGGAGTATTTATTTCAAATTATTTTTATCAACCGCTAATTTCAAATATTTTACATTTTAGATCATCCCAAAAAAGCGTAAAACCAAGGAACGGCGAGAATCCTTAAAACGGGTGAAAATTAATTACTATTATTAAAAATTAGCAATATAATGTTTAATTGGTGTTATATTGCATACTATAAATAATAAATATTAAAATGTTTTTACAGAAACGTTCTGATGTACAAAAAGAAAACAAAGCAGAAGGAAGTAAAACAAAATGTGTAGTAATAAGCAACGAATCATTGAAGATACCAATCACTCACATATTAAATGTAAGTAATTGTATTGAAATTAACATAGTATTGTATGGTGATATATGTAATAAGAGATGTAAAAATGTATATTACCTAAGGAAAGAGCAAACTGTGAACCTTGTGAAGTGCCTGAGAAACAAAGAGATACAGAGAATGTGAAGGGCATAAACGTGAAGAAAACCGTAAGACTTTCAATGTTTACTTATTCAAAACAATATTGTTGACTGAATGTATTCATGAAAGCCGTAACAAGTTCCTACGATGGAAATTGTTACTGAATTTTAAATTCTCTCTCTTTCTCTTTCTCTCTCTTTCTCTTTCTCATTCTCTCTCTTTTTCTTAGAAATTTGTACTCATATCTGTATGGTGAGCAGTTTGCATCAGTTTTTTTGAAAATCGAACACTTTATGAACAATATCTTAATTTGTCCTGTAATTATAAAAAGAGAACTTTTAATTATTAAACGTTTAAAAAAGTGCCGTTTATCTTATTGATAATAATAAATAATAATAGAGAATAATTCTCATTGCAAACTTACTGCACTAAAAATGTTGGCAATATTTTTAAATTGTTCATAATTGCGTAGTATTTCTTATGATGTAAGTGCGAAATATGTTCCACATTAATTATTATCAATAAATTTTCTGAAAAATATATAACTGCTATATAAAACGTAGTCTATTTCTAAGAAAATGTTCACATTGTTGGATACATTTTATAACAAACATAAGTAGAAACTTATGATTATATCTTAATCTGGTGAAATGAAAAATTTGTTTAACTATATTTACTTCAAATAATAAGAAATATGAAAAATAGATACGTTAATGATGAAAATATGTTTTAATTTTATTATTTGAGAAATTTAATATTACAGAAATTCGAATAGCGTACATTTCTTACGTGAGATATATAGGAGATCATTTTCTTTTTTCATATTTCAAAACTTATGCGGGATCTACAATGTAGTCGTAGAGTAAGTTGTAAGAAATTGACCAATCACAGACAAATCACAGAAGAATAAGCGTCTGTGATTCGTCAATTTCTTACGACTTACGACTACCCCGTATTATATTATGTGCGTGTTCGGACAATAATTTGTAAAAATTACTGCAGGAGAATAATGACGACAAAGATACATCATCGACATCTTGTATTGCAACCTTAGTCAGTAAGCCTTACAACAATTGTACAACGCAAGCGGTCTCAGAAGAGAAAACAAACAAAGAATCAGTTGTCGACAAAAGAGTTGTAAGAATTGATGTACTTTAATTAAACATTGCTACTCAGATTTCTTTTGAAATTTAAATTAAATTAATAATACAACTGTTATGTACTATAGTCGGCTAAACTAGCAAGAAAACGGAGAAATGAGAGAAGGAATAAAAAAAAGAATGCCGGACACATAGATGATAGTGAGAAAAAAATGTGGGACAAATTTTTTGATGAAATCAGAAAAATTAAGAACGATAATGATAAACGTCATAACGAGACGCAGACGATATTAAGAACACTTCTGGGAAACTGGACGCAGTGGCAAAGTAAGAATCAGGTGTATGTTATGTATTCTTAGTTTTGCTTAATGATTATAGTTTGGCTCATGTATTAATTAAAGAATTGTTATATGGCTTCTTGTTTGTGATGTTTAAAGATAATATTGAACAGAGAGGGGGGGGAAAGGTAACTTATAAGTATGAATACAAAATAATGAAAATACCCTAAACACACAGTTTTATTTGCAGATACTCCAAGAAATGAACTAAATGCATCTACCTTGGGCACAGCCAAAGTAGGTCTAGTAAGAGAGTGTAATAATGAAATGTTGGTAGGTATATATTTTAAGTATGTAATATCTATTGCAATTGTATATGCATATGATATATTATAGTATATAATATTTCTACGTCCAAAAATTGATATAAAAAAATTTACAGCTTACTTTTTGATTAAATTGCATTGTGTACTACATCATCTCATGTAAAACTACTACATCATCCCGACTTTTAAAGTCAAAATGACAGTGTATTGTGTTTGTGGTAAAAAGCGGTATCATATAAAGGCGAGGGAGAGAGGCATAAGATGTAAAATAATTTCTCTCTTGTAAAATAATCTTCGTTATTATTTCTTAGTACTTTATATTTCTATAAGTGTTCTCCTTTTTTCTCATTTTACACGGGATAGTATGCAGTACAATTTTACTTATTTTTTACACAAGCAAAATGCATAATCTGTTATTATTTATTTATCGCGCAATTTTTCACGAAAAAATAATTTGTAAAGCCGTTTTTTATTTTGACAATTGAAATTAAGCTACATGAATTTTCAGATGGACATTGGACAGGACATATGGATCTCCAAAAAACAATACACTAATAGCGTTACAAATGCGGGAAATTCAAATTCCAAATTTGTGAAAAATATAGCATTGGCAGTATTTTCGATTGATGAATTGAAAACAAGCAGTATCACAGGTACTGGATGCCGACGAACAGGAGCAGCACCCAAGCCTGCATTTGACAGTATAAGACTGCTAGCAATTAAAGGTACAATGTGTTAATACAATCTTTAAAGTAATTCAAAGTAGTGTAAACACTATTTAATTGCTCTTCCTATTGATCTTTGTCATGCAAAAGACTTCCACTTTGCTCTTAATGTTTCCGAAATCCTCGGCTATATCTGTATGTCCCTCAATTTTTTTCATCATGAATTACTAACGGTCTCATGCATGTACTACTTTCTAAATTGACATTCAGTTTCATCCAGAAAGGGATTGAATATCATTGGTATGGCTGAATGTATTTTTATCATTAGTGATAGAAATAATGAAAATCGTTTGGTTCAAAGACAGCTAATCTTTAATCAGAATATCACAACTGTCACCGATAATAAAATTACAAAATTACTGCGCCAAAAATCGTTTTTAGTCTTAAGTCTTTAGTCAGAAGTTTTTATTTGTGTCTTTCCCAAACTTTTTCTTAAAGTTTTCTTTTTATATCATTATTTTTAGACATATATCAATTCTTCCTGCGTTCTGAGCGCAATTTGTCAGTGGAGGAAATTGCCGAAGAATTGATGGATTATACGGGATATATTAGAAGCAAAATGCAAGATTTAAATAAAAAAAAGAAAAGTAAGCTTTCAGAATTTTAAGTGTATATGTAATACAATATATAATGTATAATCACACTCTAATATTGTTAATGTAACGTAAAATTTTTTTCAGCAAATGAGGTGCCAAAAGTGAGAAATGAAAAAGATAATGACGAGGATGTCGGGAATGCATTAGGCACACCTGATAAATCCAGCGAATTGGGAAAATCTGACGATTCGATCAGTTCAAATGACTCATCATCGTACGAATCTGATAATTGTGATTCAAACGAAAAAGAAGCCAATGACAAAGATGTTTAAAAAAATATATAAGATAAAAATGTTTAGAAATAATACATAATAATATATAATAAATAATACATAAATAATACAATTTAAAAATATAACCTTGTATTTCTTTTTTATATAATACTTAAACGAGTACGATAACATTTTTTATTTGAATATGATTGATTTGAACAATTACTTACTAATCGTAACTTATATGTATTATTATATATTAAATGATAGTGACACTCCTTAGGTTGCAATAAATTGTAAAATTACGAATTTAATAAATTTTCATTTTTATTTGAAAATATATGTAATATATCTTAAATATGAAAATTTATTAAATTTACGATTTTTAATTGAATGAGAAACATTAGGATGTTCCACATTGCATATATGAAGAAAATTTCTGTCTTCACGAAAATAAAATTATTAATTCAATTTCATTATTACAATAATAAATTATAAATTTTGATGGGCGACACGCAAATATCATTCTAATTGCAAACTTCCTAGAACCGTAAATCCACCGATTTATCTGTTTATTATTAATATACTTTTATTATTAATTATACTTTAACTGGAATTTTCGATCATTTCGCACATGCCGTTACTCGATTGAATAAGTATTTTCAAGATTTCCAAATAAGGAGTTCGTACTTGCATTAACAGGATTATCTATTTATTTTGAATTATACTTTAACTAGAATTTTCGATCATTTCGCACATGCCGTTACTCGATTGAACAAGTATTTTCAAGATTTCCAAATGAGGAGTTCGTACTTGCATTAACAGGATTATCTATTTATTTTAAATTATAATTTAACTAGAACTTTCGATCATTTTGCACATGCCGTTACTCGATTGAACAAGTATTTTCAAGATTTCCAAATGAGGAGTTCGTACTTGCATTAACAGAATTGTCTATTTATTTTGAATTATAATTTAACTAGAACTTTCGATCATTTTGCACATGCCGTTACTCGATTGAACAAGTATTTTCAAGATTTCCAAATGAGGAGTTCGTACTTGCATTAACAGGATTGTCTATTTATTTTGAATTATAATTTAACTAGAACTTTCGATTATTTTGCACATACCGTTACTCGATTGAACAAGTATTTTCAAGATTTCCAAATAAGAGTTCGTACTTGCATTAACAAGATCATCTATTTATTTTGAATTATAATTTAACTAGAACTTTCGATTATTTCGTACATGCCGTTACCCGATTGAATGGATATTTTTAATATTTTCGAATAGGAATTTGTATTTGAATTCACAGGTTCTTCTGTCTATTTTTAATTGTATATTTTAACTCGAACTTTCGACCATTTTGCACATGTTTTTATTCGATGTAACGGGGATTTGTAATATTTTCAAACATGAGTTTGTATTAGTATTAACAGGGTCATCTATTTATTTTGAACTATACTTAGAACTTTTGAGCTTCTCTTATGTGTTCTATATTTAATTTAATGGGTATTTTCAAGATTTCTGATTATAATTAGTGTAATAATAATTCAAATATAAAAGTACTGAGTTCATATATTCTCATAAAATCTCATATAATGCAACTGTTCTGTCAATCTTATAACTTCTGATATATTCTAATTAGAAGTAAAACATATTGATCCTTATTTATTAGGATATATGGGAAATTCCTAATTTGTGAAAATACTTTTCTACTTGTATGTATGAGAAATTTCGATGACAGAAACCGCATGTAATCTATATATAGTTTAGTCTAATCTTAATATTTTTTTATCAGAATATATAAGACCTTTTCAACAGGGATGTGCTGCAAAATCTCGGTTATAGTTAAGCCTGTTGAAATAATATTAAATTTTTTTCTTTTGTTAGGAGACGTTAAACAGTACTGAAAACTTAAATAAATTTTTATTAAGCAGTGGAATTTCGGAAGACGCCATCAATATTTTGAAAGGTAAGATTTGCAATCAAATTAAAATTATAGTTTGGTAATGTTATAGCAGTAATGTAATTGTGTATATTAATGAACATTAATAATAAATTATATTCTGACTTTTTGTGTGGACGAGCTACATATTTATTATAAATTGAAAGGCATTAAGAGCAATCGCTGGATGTTAGTGCGAGGATTGTTAATATTTTCCATACAGAAAACCGATTTCTGTCTACTAGAGACATTATTAAAGTGTATACGATCTCGGATTCGAGATACTAAAGTGTACGAACATTACATACATTGATCTCATTTTTGAGAATCTAAATGTACGAAATGAGCCACTCGCGCCCTGATATTTTTCTCTCGTAGTAGACAGAAATCGGTTTTCTGTATGGAAAATATTAACAATCCTCGCATTAACATCCAGCGATTGCTCTTGATGCCTTTCAATTTGTAGTAATTGATTTATATCATAAGAGCCATTTCCTTATATATTAATGATATTTATTATAATTAAAATTATTAGTAAAATTATTTAATAAATATGTAGCTCGTCCACACAAAAAATCAGAATATAATTGAGGGCGCGGATCAAAGAGAAGTTTTTTCAAAAGTTGGTTGTACTTTTATTTTAGTTTATTTATTAATAGTAACAAAAGTGTATATGTCGTTCAATTAAAGTATCTGTTATTTTTATCACACTTTTTGTGTCACTTCAGCTTTTCTTTTAATTCCGTGTTTGTAAAATTATTCACTTTAATTTTTAGGTAAAACTTATAAAAAATATGACAAACTTTTGCAAGCTTCTAGATGAGGGAGATATTTTATTTGAGAAATAATAAATTAATTATTTTTACAGATTATCTGATGATGATGAAGAAATAATAAATATCGTAAAAATAACGTCTTAATAATATGTTTATAATATATATTACTTTGTCAATTATAGTTAATAAATATTATTTTGTCTATTTCTTATTTATATACATTGCTTAGAATTAAGACTTATTAAGAGTGAATCTGTTCACTCGTAACAATTGAGTGAAAAATTCGCTTGACGAAAGAATGAAGATTTCACTCTTTGATCGAGTGAATTATTCACGCCGGAACGAGTAATACATTGCTCTAACGTAGAGTGATACTTTACTCTACGTTAGAGTGAAACAATCACTTTTGTGAAAAGTGAATTTTTACTCTTTACGAGTGGCAGTATTTTCACTATCGCTTGGAGTGAATATCCACTCGTTTGGAGTTAGATTTCACTCTAAGAAATTTAGAGAGTAAGAAGTGAACGTACTTATCGCATAATAATTAATTAATAATTTTTTGTAAAATATTACAGGACCAGTATATAATAAAAATTGTCTAAATTCAATAGCCTTAAACCGATCGACCTGATTTAGCTCTCTCGGTTTTCTACCAAATTCCTTGGGTAGGAATATCGACAATGACAGCAAAAAAGTTGAAATACGCTCTAATAGAGCTGGCACAAAACGTATACCAAGTTTACCTTTCACCCAAAAGTATAACAATTTTTTCATCACTCCTAACAATACCAGGTGCATATAATCTAAAGGAAATTGCGTGACCATTCCAATGTCCAGTTCTTCAAGATTTGACGTGAATTTATGATGCTCTTCTTGTTGCTTTAACTTAAAAGATTCGACCGATCTCAGCGTCGCATTAATTTCTTGAAATGTTACTCTATGTTCGATGTAATCTCCCTCTTGTATGCAATTGCCAAAACCAAAATGTCCATTATGCCCAACAATTCCTTTGATAAATGATTTGGCAGGAGTATCGCAAATAAATGCATTAATTTTAACAGTTATTTTTTTATTATATTCAATAATGCCTGATTGAAGAATTTTTATGCAATCGTTCTTAAAATATTGCATAAAATTGTTACTGCATTTTGGCTTTTTACTACCATGGTATACACCAACGATAAATAATTCGGTGTAAAAATCTGCCACTATACAAGCCAAAATGGGCCATAATTGACTGCCGGAAGATTTTGTTAAGGGAAGGCCATCTACATTAACATTAATATTAATTTGCGATGGGCAAGAAGCTTCTGAGTAATGTTTTTGAACAGATTTTTTCAAACTTTCACCTAAACCTGCATGATAGTAATTCCATGGTTCTATTTCAATAATATTATTAACTTGCTTCGGAGTTTGAAGCAAAGTTCGTGCATCAGCAGGAAGGTCATGGCCGCATTTTATTAAAATTTTTAATAAACCGCTTATAGCAAATTGACTTAAACAATTCTCAATAGCCCACCTTCGAATCTCTTCCGATATTTCGGTTTCAACGAACGAATCCTTGTCAGAATTTCTCGATGAAAGATTACTTTCATTAGCACTAATTCCTGAACATATAGAAATTAAGTCATCTTTTAACACGTCATTGTCAATTACATTAGAATCGTCAACGTCAACTTCCCTTATATAATTTTGCTGCTGAGGCTCTATGCTGTCTTGTACATTTGATTCGCTTACAATATCATTTTCAACTTGTGAAGTATTGAAATTAACAGACCGGTTACAAATATTATTAAGATCTTTCAAAAAATTACGTCGTTGCTGCTTTGGTATTAAACAGGAAATATCAAGTTTTAGTTTTGATTTGGGCATGACTGCTCTCAATAATAACTTAAAATAAGTTAATTTAACAAATATGAGACAAACAGATATGAAAAAAACACGTTGCTGTGTAGTTATTTATTTTTATCTAATTCTCTAAAAAAAGATAATAAATTTTCAATTTTATAACACCGATTTCACAACCATGTAACAAGTATTTAAACAAAACCGTGCAATGAAATCGTACTGACCAAATGAAAAGACAAAGACCGAGGACCGGCTTGTTGTGAAAATACACGCTGTCACCTCGTTGTAATTATAACCTTTTTCGCTTTGAAAAAACAAAGGAACACGTTGCCATGTAGTTATTTATTTTTATCTGATACAAGTATTTAAACAAAAACATCCAATATGTACATCCCTGTATATATACAGGGTGTTCTATTTTAAAAACCCCACGTGAATAACTTTGTAGAAATTGGTTTTAGCAAAAAATGTTTCAGACAAAAATTGTTGGGTTTAAAGGGGGACATCCAATGATGACATTGGTTTAACCTAGGGTGTACATGCCAAGGTCACATGGAGGTCAACTTTGTTTTTTGAAATGGAACACCCTATTTTTGATTCCAAAATCTAATAGCTGGTGTCAAGAGCTTTTCAAAAAACTATAATGAAGTTATTTTTCATTAAGTACTTTTCGAGTTATGAGGCTTGTAAATTACAGTATTTTGACATAAAATATAAAATATCTTGTAAAATATTCAATTTTCGGGAATCTTATCTTAATACTTTTATGCATAAAATAATGAGACGAATCAATTGGTGTAAAGAAAACACATAGTTGCTTTCAAGAAAAAATATGTAATTTGCAACATGCAACTGCATACTTTTTTTTAAAACCAATGTGTTTTCTTTATACCAATTTATTTGTCTCATTATTTTGTGCATAAAAGTATTAAGGTAACATTCTCAAAAACTGAATGTTTTACAAGATATTTTATATTTTATGTCAAAATACTGTAATTTACAAGTCTCATAACTCGAAAAGTACTTAATGAAAAATAACTTTATTATAGTGTTTTGAAAAGCTCTTGACACCAGCTATTAGATTTTGGAATCAAAAATAG
This sequence comes from Linepithema humile, assembly GCF_040581485.1. Classification (NCBI taxonomy): domain Eukaryota; kingdom Metazoa; phylum Arthropoda; class Insecta; order Hymenoptera; family Formicidae; genus Linepithema; species Linepithema humile. The sequence goes on from NC_090129.1 coordinate 10,688,001, forward strand.
GGTGTTCCATTTCAAAAAACAAAGTTGACCTCCATGTGACCTTGACATGTACACCCTAGGTTAAACCAATGTCATCATCAGATGTCCCCCTCCAAACCCAACAACTTTTGTCTGAAACATTTTTTGCTAAAACCAATTTCTACAAAGTTATTCACGTGGGGTTTTTAAAATACGACACCCTGTATACAGGGTGATTCAAAATAACCTGATGTCCTTGCAATGCCATATTCTTGAGCGAATTCTGAGACGATTTTTCCTTTTACAAAATTTTGTCCGAAGTTTAGTTTTCGAGTTATAATTGAAAATAGTTTGCTACTTATAAGTCCGATACAACGGACAGACAGGGACGGTGTAATGTGTCATGAGACGATAGTAAATACTTGACAGTCTCATTATACGTTGCGCGTCCCTGCCTGCCCGTTGTACCGAACTCGTAAGTTGCTATCTATTTTCAATTATAACTCGAAAACTAAGCTTTGGACAAAATTTTGTAAAAGGAAAAATTGTCTCAGAATTCGCTCAAGAATATGGCATTGCAAGGACATCAGGTTATTTTGAATCACCCTGTATATACTAATATATATATTATAAAATCAACATTGTGATCTTTATTGACTCTATTCTTTATTAACAGTCGGACATAAAATTGAACAGCTTACTGATTGTGAGTGAAAAAGAATTTTTTTTTGTTGCCAACCTAGTACATCATAAAGTTGCTTATAGTTATAAGTAAATATTACTTTAAAAATCGAAATACATATATCATTGTATATTGTTGCAAGTCTTATATAAAATATATATTGCATAGTTCGAAGAGTGGTGTGAAAAGCCATTGATAATTATTATAATTATTATTATAACAATAAACTATAATATATTATTAAACTTATAACTACACAAAGATTTACGAATGCTATTTAAAAGACATATAATATTCATATGCATCGCAGTTAACTTATGTTAATAATTCATACAAGTGTTGAGATATTTTATTAATATTAATATTATATACTTTGTACAAGGCTGTAAATCTCGAAAAAGCATTCCACGCTATCATATACAACAAGAAGCGCGCAACGTGACCTTTAAGTTAACTTGGTAGAAAGGAAATGAAACAGTTAGTTTCTACTTTTATTTGCTCATTTCTAAAAATAGAAATAAAGTTGAGCGCGGAGACACACAATTTTCACTTGATGTGTGTTCCCTCCACTAAAGTACTAACCGGTCAAAGTTTACATCACTGCCGAAGTCGCCCGAAGTGTATAAAAGCCGAGTCTTTCATGAGTGACACACTCTTGTTCACGATTTCGAGTTAGTTACGTCAATATTTAGTTACGTTACATACAATCTCTCACTTGTTTGGTTACCTACAGCCTTGCTGAATTGTTCATGCACATTTCTTTTTCTCTCTCAAGTACTCAAGTCATGCATCTCTTAAATTCGGGTACTCAGTCGCGAATATCTCCCCGAATAATCGCTTATTCGCGAATTGTGAACTTATGTACTTTCATCGTTCTTTCCGAGGGCAACCAATGTATTACATAACGGCTGTGTACGGATTCCAGCAACTGTTAGCTGCTTTAAAACAGCTCTAAGTCCCTAAGCCATTTTGAGGAAATCAGCTCAACTCAACCAACAATCACCAGTAAGTAGAACAATTTTCATTACCCTCATATTGTCTAAGTAATATTCCAACTTCAGCTGCTACACACATACACTCACACTGTGACGTGACCACGGACTAAGGAATAGAGGGGACCGAGTCTAAAGTTCTAGTTTAGGCGAGAAGGGATGGTAATTCAAGCGTGCGGGGGGGACTGCTTTCCGCCATATTGATGTAGCGATTCTCACACAGAGATTCTGTGTCTGTGACATGGTTACACTCGTGTAGTGGTGCCACTAGACATAACGAGTGACAAGCGTAAAGAGGTTAGGCGGTTTTATTATTGTTGTACTATAAATTTTATAAAAAATGGTTAGATGTATAGTACCAGGCAGCTCTATGACAAATGAAAAAAATAAAAGGAAAAGCGAACTTCAAAAAACATTAGAGCAAAATTTAAAAATTAGTTTACATAGGTAAGAAGTTCATCTTATTATTTAGATTAGGTTCCAAAACGTTCTTATTTCTTAATTCATGCATTAATTTTTTCTATTCTTTTTATTTTTAAAATAAATAATTCCAATTTCTTATTTCTAATATTTAATAATTATTCCTATTTCTATTTCCTATTTTGTTTATTGTGCGCAGGATCTGACTTTCATTTCTCACACATACGCGAATAGTGAGTTCTATGTGTGGTGATTACTAAACGAATATGGCGGTCCCCCCCCCCCCCCCCCGCCGCAAACGTGCTCCCCCGGTACAGCTTGTGCTCCGTCCTTCTATTCCTTAGTCCGTGGACGCGACGCTTTCCGTCGCGCCCGTCACAAGGACAGTAGCCCGGCCGTAGGAGGGCGAAATTTGGAGTTGCGTCCCCCCGGTCGAAGAGGGAACGATTTCTCCCGCTTCAACGGGTCTTGCGCTTTAATTTAAATTGTAATAATCTACCGACAAGCTTAGAATTTTAGCGTTAGGGTGTATGCATCGTTTTGCGTACCGTTGCCGATTGCCGTTTTTGCATATTGTTTCCAAATATCGTTTTGAGTACCGTTTCGACTGTTGTCTTCGAGTACCGTTTCTCGGGTGTCGTTCTTGAGTACCGTCTAGAGTATCGTTCTTGGTTATCGTTTTCTAAACAATATCAGTTTGAGTATTGTTTTCTGTGACGCTTTGTTTGGCGAATATTGTATTTTGATTTGCGTGCAATACGGTCTCTCTTAGAGAGATTCTGAAGCTTGTTCTGCAATGTTAATTCTTAATGATCTTTTGATAATAAGTGTTGTTAACTTTTATTGTTAAGCGTGGTGTTTTTCTGACGACATTTCCTCTCCAGAGTCTCCAATAAAAATCAAAGAACTACGCCCCTTTGCCATATACTGAGCAGGGAGCGGTCGGACATATTGAGTCATTTATTGAAGTTACCGTTACCGCGGTGCGATTACACGCACCTGGCGCCCATTTTCTGATACCGATTTCGTTGAGTTACCGCTCCAATTACCGCTGTTATCGCTGTTACCGTGAGTTACCGAATCGTGCATTTGTTGCCGATATCGCGTGACTTACCTAGCTCCTGAAGAACGTGGAGTACCGCGGGCTACCGATTTCTATTGGGCGTGCTCACTCGGTCTGGCGTAATTCCGAGGCTAGTTCACGTCGCAACACACACACACACACGCCCACGCACGCACGCACACACACACACACGCGCGCGCGCGCGGGCGCGTTTATTTTTTTTTGTAATAAAAAAATTTTTATAATAAAGAAAGTTATAGAATAAATTCTAATTTGATGAAAATTCGTTCATGTAAAGTGATTGCACATAAAATTTATTAGAAACAACTTCTGGCTGTGTATGTCATAATTTCCTATGCTCTGTAATAATAGGGTTGTTATATTTGTCGATACAGATCAGCAATCGTACCCTATTATGCCTTCAGTGCTGTATGAACAAGAAATTAGTACAGCAATTATTATTATTTTTCGGGCTTGGAAATCTATCCGAAAATTAATACGTCTAAAGGTGTCATCAATATGACGTATTTAATTGTTAAAGTCTTTTTAAATATTGTCGTTAATCAATTTAATGCTTAATAGTTTTGAAGTAAAAGGCATACTTCTAATCAAGTATAATTTAATTGCGCGCATAGTGTTGAAAGACATCGATTTTTTTCCAAAAATGTAAAATTTGCGCTGCACGACATATCGTTTATGCCACGCTTCTCAGTAGCGGGAAACATATTATATGACATGTGGGTATGATGTGTAGGCAATAATAATCTACCATCGGTTGAAATAGTAGGCTGTATAGTATAGCTATGCGTAGTCGCCGATACGGATTATACTACAGACTCAATTTTTTTGTATTTTTTTGTATTTTTATGTGCCGATGTACATTCGGCTAATACCCGCATTTTGTGCAGGTTTGGTGATGAAATTTTACCATTCGCGCATCCAGTTTATACATAAGGAGAGATCGTTAGGGTTAAGAGATGCCGCGGATGCGTATTTTAATTTATATTTGGCCAATGTGTTATTGTAACACAAATGGCAAAGATTATTTAATTAATTTCGTGGTTTTCAGCCACGGATTTTGATCAATGCCTTTGCTTCGCGGGATTATCATAATCCTCGAGTAGTAGGTTCGGTGTTCGCGTTGTTTCTCGAGATTCATTCTCGGCATTTTCCATGAGTGACTTGGGAACGGCGATATTTTCCGATGTTCCGATGTTCTGTGTACCTCTTGATTTATTTGCACGATTGTGTCACGCATTTGGTTAACATTCCTTATATCCACTTGTAGTTTATTATTTGTTCGAATTAAGTCCTGCACGGCTTCGGTTCTACAAGTAGAGATAAAATATTTAATAAATGTGAAACAAATATGAAATACAACGCGTTTTATGTAGTAATAAATACTTATATAGCAGAATACTTATATTTCTTGAGTCGCTTGTGTATTCATATTATAAGACATTGTAATGGGTGATGCCGAATGAAAAGGTTTCTCCGCGGTGTTAATTAAATCCTGCATAAAGGCTCATTTATATATATCCGTACTTGACCAACCAGATAATTTTACTCATGATAAATATTATTTTACAAATAAATTTTTATGATTATTATAAACATCATTTTATTTGAAGAAAAAATACACAATTCTCTTAAAAAATTTATACATAATATACGGAATAGTATAAATACTTACATTTAATCATATGGAATCGAATCTAGCATCCATACACGGACGTGTACGGTACGGATAAGTAGAAATGGGCCTTTATTCGGTACAAACGCAATGTTTTTACATGCACCAATATTGGCATTAATTTTCACGTTTTTAATCACTTTTGTAAAAAGTCCATTTTTACTTTTTACGAGTGGCAGTATTTTCACTATCGCTTGGAGTAAATATCCACTCTTTGGAGTTAGATTTCACTCTTAAGAAATTTAGAGAGTAGGCTGTAGTATAGCTATGCGTAGTTGCCGATACGGATTATACTACAGACTCAATTTTTTTGTATTTTTATGTGCCGATCTCTGGTAGAAAGTGCCATGCTAGATCCTGATGTCTAGCTAGCTCTCATCTTGACTGTCATGTTGTATTCCCATTTAATATAATAAATTTAGTTTTGACATGGCGCGAATCAGCGTCAAGCTATTTCTAGCGAGGAGCTATATACTATGTTAATAATGTCTGACTAGAAGTAGCCTGGCGCTAGTTTACTCCAGACTACTTCTAGTATAGTAAAATAAGAACTGCGTGAGAACTAGTTATCGCCACATCTTGGCTAGATAGTACAACATCAGAACTAGCGTGCGTCACACCACGGTTAGATAACACTACACTAGAGCTAGCTAACGCCTGACTAGTCGATTAAGTCGGGTATTAGACTGGAAGAATGTGATGGTTTTGTGTCTAGCGCTAGTCTACATGCCATACTAGCTCCTTATCAGGCAGTGGGGCAAGTAAGTTAGCGCCAGCCTAGCATCATGGTGATTTTTTTACCAGGGATGTACGATCGGCTAATACCCGCATTTTGTGCAGGTTTGGTGATGGAATTTCACCATTCGCGTATCCAGTTTATACATACATAATATTATATTGACTACGGATTTTGTAGGAGAGTAAACTATCATATACATATATTGACGGTATAATTGCTAATAGTGATGAAATCGCAACGATATGACCATGATTCTTTTCAATCATACTTGGTAAAAATGCACACAATGTCTGAAAATAATTTTTTATTGAATAATAGCAATAGCTTATTATAGTTTTTGTTAAGCTTTCAATATATACTTTAATTACGAACTAATTTAGCTATTTGTTTTCAAACATATGATAATATAAAGCGCATTAAATTAATTTTTTATGCTGCACATGTTTATGTACACTGCACATGCTCTTATCATGACACGCATATACATATTTGTATTAGATTCAGTTAAAATAGGATATTTTATATATCCGAATTATTTGAATAGTTCAAAGTAAAAAAATATAATTTGTTGTTACAGATTTGTTGACTTCCTAATCTAGGAGAGATAAATGTTAGAAGCGTGGGGTCAGAGTAGTTTAGTGGTCAGAACATTCGCCCGGCAAGCGGAAGACCCGGGTTCAATTCCCGGTTTAGCCACTCGCGCCCTGATATTTTTTCTCTCTTTCTTTCTTTCTAATAATTCCTATCAGTACATACTGATTCTCCATATGTGAGAACAATGTACTAAAATTTTCGTACACTTTAAGTATCTCGAACCAGAGATCTGTGTACAAAGTTAACTGTTTCACGTAGCCTAATAAATTAATTTCTTTAAAAAAAATTAAAAATTTCGCACTAACATCCCGCGACGGCTCTCAATGTCTTTCTATTATATATTATATTATGTAAAAAAATAATATTATCTACACACTATTTTAAGATAACATATCTATATAACACAAAATATTATAAAATCAACACTGTAATCTTTATTGACTCTATTCTTTATTAACGCCAGGGTTGGGAAGTAACGCGTTACTTGTAACGCCGTTACCGTTACAATTACTTTTTTTCGGTAACTGTAACGGCAACGACGTTACAAATTTTTTTTGTAACGAAAAAAGTAATTTTGTTACATTTTTCGGTAACGAGTAACGAATTTAATAGTTACTTTTATCGTTACAAAAAAAATTTTTAATAAGTTGTAAACAAGCTTTCTTAAAAATTTTTAGATGCTGTAAATATAAATTAAAAAGTTTTCTTATTGTTAGTTTTTCTATAAATTCGTAGATATATAGAGTAAATTTGAAAAATGTACATTATATATAAAAAAACGGTCGGGTATTAGACTGGAAGAATGTGATGATTTTGTGTCTAGCGCTAGTCTGCATGCCATACTAGCTTCTTATCAGGCAGTGGGGCAAGTAAGTTAGCGCCAGCCTAGCATCATGGTGATTTTTTTACCAGAGATGTACGATCGGCTAATACCCGCATTTGGTGCAGATTTGGTGATGGAATTTTACCATTCGCGCATCCAGTTAACGGAAATTGTAACGATTCGTTACTTTTTGAGTAACGGCAACGGTAACAAGTTCCATTTTAAAATTGGTAACGAGTAACGATAACGAGTTACTTTTTAGAACAAAGAACGGTAACGGTAACGAATTACTTTTATAAAGTAACTTTCTCAATCTTGATAATATAGTTTATACATAAAGAAAGGTCTTTAGACCGGGTTGAGAGATGCCGCGGATGCGTATTTTAATTTATATTTGTGCCAATGTGTTATTGTAACACAAATGGCAAAGATTATTTAATTAATCTCGTGGTTTTCGGTCACGGATTCTGGTCAACGCCTTTGCTTCGGGGGACTGTCATAGTCCTCGAGTAGTAGGTCCGGTGTTCGCGTTGTTTTTCGAGATTCATTCTCGGCATTTTCCATGAGTGACTTGGGAAGGGCAATATTTTCCGAGGATGTTCTGTGTACCTCTTGATTTATTTGCACAATTGTGTCACGCATTCGGTTAACATTTCTTATATCCACTTGTAGTTTATTATTTATTCGAATTAAGTCCTGCACGACTTTTAACAAAATAATTACATCTGTAAAATTGCACACATTCTTACAATAAAATATATAATTGTAAGCATGCTGTGGTTCCTCTTTTAATGTTTCTATAAAAAGTCGCTTTACTACGTTTTATATTATTTTCGAAAAAATTTGAGTGGATTTCCCAAGATCATATAAAGGTCAAGTTAAATTTTTTAAATAGAATCCCTCATTTTTTATTACATATTGTAAAGGACGGCATCGTCTCGGGAATCGGCAACCCGAGATGTGCAACATTTTATAGAATGTTTATAGAATACTTGTGTTATTTGGCGAGTATATGCTATCTCTTTTATAAATTTATATTCATGTTATAAATAGCCGGCATTGAGGTACGTGTTGCATAGCTTATTTTATAACGTTTAAATTTTAATTTATAATTTTGTGACATTTTAATTTTTAATTCTTTTTATATTCCACAAAGTGACATTTGGATAACTGGTTCAGGACGGGCGTACTATATATGTCCCAACAAAGCAATCCACTCCCCTCGAATAGTGCATTTCCGACAACAATTGTAACCAGTATGCTGTTTAATTGATAAAACATAAGCTGCAGCAGGAGCGTCACAAATTAAAGCGGAGATATTAATTGTAATTTGTATGTTATTATATAAAAATCCATTTCGATTTAATTCGACAGCTTCATCAACAAATGGTCGCAAAAATTCTTCAGCATGTGTTGGCTTATTTTTTCCACAAAAACATCCGACAATATAAACTTGTTTAGAAACATTATCCGAGCATAAAATTGGCCAAAAGACTGAGCCCTCAATATTTTTTGACAATGGCAATCCATCAATATTAATTAAAAGACAAACAGTTTCATCGTTTCTAATGTTTTTACGATGTTTCAATAATGCTTCAAGAGCTCTTTTTAAACCAAAATGATAATAATTGCCTCCACTTATAGGCACAATATTTGTCGTTCTAGGCGTTTGTAATAAACTTCTGCTATCTTTTGGAAAGTTACAACTTGTATGCTTATTTAAGATAGGTAATAGTGCATTAATGGCATTATGAGGAATTCTAAATTTAATGGCCCATTCTTGAATTTCGCGTTTGAATTCGATTTCATTATCTAAAAGAATTCTATCGAAGTTTGTAGACAAAGAATTATTCAAGCTATTTGAATTGCCTTCGCTATAACTTTTATCATTGTTACTGCTCATTGTCATATCATTGTTATTATCGTCACTAATGTTAAGTACTACTTTATGATTGCCATCACATTGAACCGATTCATTAAACGTTTTTTCCTCCAACTGAATAGCATTTCTCTCTCTAAATATAAGTAAATAAAGATAATTAAGTAATGAATGTAAATATCTTCAATTAAACTAAAAAAACTTTAAATTAACATTTTATAAAAGTAATCTGACTATTAACGATATCATATTAACATAATCTATAATAATTGTTCATGACAAAAACAATTTTTTTTTTAATTATACTTAAAAATTATATTTATTTACATCAATATGATATCACAGACGTTTCGGCCTTGGCTTAGGCCTTTCTCAATGTGATTAAAACGGTTTTGTTACATTAAAATATGGAGCGTGAAATTAACATAATATCTTATTAATACAGTTTTTTACTATAATCTAAAAAGTAATAGTTTCTGACCATAGTTGGTTTATATCTTGACTAAGGTTTTTAACACTCTTTTACAAAGTCTCAACTAAGTTGAAATTGAGAATTGACACATGGCTAAAAAATGACCATTCAATTTTTCTTAATAAACTCTTATTTTTATTGGGACTCCTTTTACATTCACTGATGGTTTTTTTGAACAAGTAACATATAATTCATACCGCATCGATCGCCGGATTGCGTTTATATATCACCGTTTCAACATGCGTCGGAGAGAAATTGCGAATGAGAATAGATAATGCGAACATTACTTTTTAGATTATAGTAAAAAACTGTATTAATAAGATATGTTAATTTCACGCTCCATATTTTAATGTAACAAAACCGTTTTAATCACATTGAGAAAGGCCTAAGCCCAAGGCCGAAACATCTGTGATATCATATTAATGTAAATAAATAAATAAACGCGAACATCTAGCTTAGGTTCTTAACAGCTTTATACTCTTCTTATCTTTTAGGATAAAACTAAAGAGCCAATTAATATATTTTTTTAATTTTAAAAATTACACTTTTATTTACTCCAAATATACACATAATCTAATGGTATATTTTTCAGTAAATATTATTAACAGTGACATTGCATTGTTATATTTTCCACTCAACAATGTAAGTGTAATATAAAATATATTGTATATAACAGTTATATTTTTGAGTAGAAAATTACAACATTAATGTATACTGGATCGAAAGAACTAGAAAATAATTCATCTAACAATTCATCATTAAATCATGACAAATATAACACATACTGTATTACTTCATTTTTGGTGTAAATATTATTCTGTACATCAGACCAATGTGAGCATCCTGGCATATTTAATAACATATCGTAATCAAACTGGGTTTCCTGATCGATTATACGTCTTAAGTGCCGTTCTGAATATTTTTTTACCTTTTTATTTGGTTGAGTAGTCATTATATTTATTTTCTATTTAAAAATTAATTAAGTAATGTGTATAGAACATTTTAGATCTTAGAAGTGATTTTATATATACAGATTGGACCATTTCAATCTATCTACATTCTTTCTTATCTTGGTTGACAAAAACCATATATAAATATATAGATAGGAACCAAAAGTTACATGTAAAAGTTTATATAAACTTCTCTAATCTTTTAATTAAGATTACAAATAAAAGTTTCATATTATAAATAATATGTAATGAGCATGCACATAACCTCTTTATCATTCTCATTAGCATCCTTTTTTCCAGTACAAAAATACAAAATACAGCTTTTTGTAATATTTATGCATAATATAGATAACCTCTAAAACCGGTTAATTACACTACTGTACTTTGAAAGTTATACATAGATTTATTGAAAAAACAGGAAGAATAACATAACAAAAAAGAAAAAACGAGAAACTTACAAGTCTAGATGTAATTATGTGTGAGATAACTCTTTGGGTTCGAAGCACTCTAAAAAAAAATTAACCACACTGTTATTATTTCATTTCACAGAAAGACAAATCATGTATATATTTGATATAAAATATAAATACCTGCTTTTAACTCTTTTCCGATATAGAAATACTTTGAACAACGCAGCAGATAATTATATCGCACTATAACACACCACGTGCACACAAGAAGCGAACTTCGAAACGAATCACAGAACTCGAGTTAGTTAGATTAGATACGGTGTGACTCTGAGAGGTCTGCCCTCTTACGGCCATCTGGTTCGGAGCAGAACAACGAGTTGAGTCGATCCGATCAAACGGTTAGATTAGACCGACGACGTGCCTCATTATTTAAAAGAAGGATCATGTGTGTGTGTGTGTGTGTGTGTATATATATATATATATATATATATATATGTATACACATGACAAAATTATTATTATATATTGCTCCTTTAAAAAAAACCAACAAATTAATATACATATTTAAATTAATATATTTTTTAGAATTTTATATGATATAATAAATTATATATATATATATAATTATATTATTATTTCTTATTAATAATTATTGTAATAATTATTATATTATTTCAAAAGATAATAATTGTTAAATGTTGTTTCTACGTTATAGCAACATTTAATAATCAATATAGAAAACTCAACATAGATTCAATGTTGAAAAAACCTTTACACTTCAACATTCAACATTGCAACGTCTCAGCAACGTTATTTCAACTTTCTGTGCTGTATGGGCACTCTTTGCAAGTTTCATATAATCATCATGACTAAAACTTAAATACGAGATAGATTTTGCAACGCGCGTCGCATAGCGGTAAACGAACAAACTAGCGATTATCGAATATTGCTATTGCAATGTTATTGCAATGTTGCTGTCACATTCTCATGAAATATTACAATTACAGGTTGCAATAATGTCTCAACAATATTACATTGCAACTTGCAAGATTGTAACATTGCTGCAATGTAATTGCAATGTTCTTGCAATGTTGCTAGAATGTTGCAATATTGCCGCAATGTTGCTGCAATATTCTGTGCTGTATGGGTAAGAGTAACTTGATGAGGTCCTTTCTTAAAAATCTCTTCTTTAAATATTCCAAGCACTAATTTTCGAACTATTTGTATCACTCATAAAATATATTTATATCTCATGTTATTTATTTTTCTCATATTATTTAGAAATACAATAAATAACATATATCTCTTATAAATGTAAAATAGTGTTTTTTTATTTTATTTTGTTTATATTCCTCTCTTGCATGCACGCGCGCGATAAGAAAAAGGTATAGAAACTTTTAGAAAAGTAAAATATTTCTAAATCAAGGCATTAAGTGAAATTAAGGAAAAAGTGACACAATTAGCCAGAATCTCTCGTTTATACAAAATCGTATACAATTGCGTATGACTATATCTGAAATTTGTTTTTTACTTATATATGTTTATACATGATGATGATTTATACAAGACTTATACATAATCATATATTAGACTAACAGAGATTCATATATAATTATATATAAAATATTGTGGACATTATATATAAGTATGTATTGTATAAAAAGTACTTACATGTAATTCTATACTGCAGTCGCTCCATTTATATATATATATATATATATATATATATATATATATATATATATATATAACGTTTTATATTTCGTCATGTATAATTATATATATTTTTACACAATTATGTAAAATATTGTATAACTCTATTAAATGCTACATGATTATATATGAGAAATTTTTTACCGAGAAACTTGGACTAACAAGGAAAGGGACCCAAGTGTCCTCCTCCGATTTTGACGAGCTTTAAATATGTTGTAAAGTAGTTCAAAATAAGAGACACGTATTTTTTTTTATGTGCTTTCTCGCACGTTTAGGGTTGAAACAACCCCTACAAGCTAAAACGGTTTTTTTGGTTTTAACTGAATATCGTCAAAACTGTAAAAGGTATCAAAAAATGTTTCGAATAAAAGTTGCATGGTCTTTTATGAGCTTTATAACCGCGTAGGTCGATTTTTAAAAAAATTTATATTTTTTAATTTACCCTCACCCCATCTTATTATTTTTACGAATTTCAAAATTTTTGTTATGACAAAAGTTGTAGCATTTTTTACGCTAAATACAACCATATATGATTTTATTATGTTTCGAAATCGCATCTTTCAGAAATGAGCTGTCAATGTCGCACTATATGCGTCGCGCTGCGATATATGCATATATATGCATAACGCATCGTTTGTGCCGCTTGTGTAATCGATGTTTGTTGCGCATGTGTAATTGATAAGATGAATAAAATTAGAAATAAAGATTAGCATGTTATGAAGTATTCGGAAAAATGTTCTGATCAAAGAACAAAGTTCACTAAAGTTGTTGCCAAGGCATCCCCTCTATTTTACACTTTTATAGTCGCATTTCAAGTGTATTTATAGCGCAGCGCGTTGTCATATCCCGTCAGTGCATATATATTACGCTTTAAAGTTGTGCGCTTGTTAGTGATTACGGAAAAACAATATATAAAACAGCATCAAAAAAAGAACAGCAAATTCACTATAAAGTAAGTATTATTTTTTTGTGCACAAATAAGGAGAAATATTTAATTGTTACCATATATTTTTCAGAATGGTTCAATTAAATCCATTTAACGTAATAATGTTAGTATACGTAACTTTTTCGGCCCTTAATCTATCAACAAGTCCGATAACATCTGAAGAACGAGAAATGGCACATAAAATAGAATCTATGCTGAAAGAAATGCGCGATGAGAGATACGAAATGAAAGTAGAAGAATCTTTAGATTATGAAAACGATAACGATATTCCAACAGCAGAGCAATTCGAACTAGGAGATGAAGAGGAAGAAGATGAGCTATTGGACGCAAATCCTAAAGTTATATGTACTACAGATGAACGTATTCCGTATGGATATAAAAAAAATGCAGTCGAATTTTGGAAAAGCAGTACAACAAGGCCAAGAACATTAGAAGGAGTAAAACAAAGATTTCGGAAAGTATATTCATTACGTCAATTACGACGATGGGAAATTCAAGTGAATCAAGGTGGCAGTAGATTCGAAAAATTAAAACAAATTTCGGAATATACATTAAATAATTTTCATACAGCTCTTGAAAATAGAATTATTGTTCACGACGCTGATTTAGCCCGATGGGCTATTCGGGCACAGGAAAATTTAAATGTACCAGGATGTAAATCCTGGATTTACATCCTGGTACATTTAAATTTTCCTGTGCCCGAATACGTTCATCTGTAATACATATAACTTTAGGATTTGCGTCCAATAGCTCACCTTCTTCCTCTTCATCTCCTAGTTCGAATTGCTCTGTTGTTGGAATATCGTTATCGTTTTCATAATCTAAAGATTCTTCTACTTCCATTTCGTATCTCTCATCGCGCATTTCTTTCAGCATAGATTCTATTTTATGTGCCATTTCTCGTTCTTCAGATGTTATCGGACTTGTTGATAGATTAAGGGCCGAAAAAGTTACGTATACTAACATTATTACGTTAAATGGATTTAATTGAACCATTCTGAAAAATATATGGTAACAATTAAATATTTCTCCTTATTTGTGCACAAAAAAATAATACTTACTTTATAGTGAATTTGCTGTTCTTTTTTTGATGCTGTTTTATATATTGTTTTTCCGTAATCACTAACAAGCGCACAACTTTAAAGCGTAATATATGCACTGACGGGATATGACAACGCGCTGCGCTATAAATACACTTGAAATGCGACTATAAAAGTGTAAAATAGAGGGGATGCCTTGGCAACAACTTTAGTGAACTTTGTTCTTTGATCAGAACATTTTTCCGAATACTTCATAACATGCTAATCTTTATTTCTAATTTTATTCATCTTATCAATTACACATGCGCGACAAACATTGATTACACAAGCGGCACAAACGATGCGTTATGCATATATATGCATATATCGCAGCGCGACGCATATAGTGCGACATTGACAGCTCATTTCTGAAAGATGCGATTTCGAAACATAATAAAATCATATATGGTTGTATTCAGCGTAAAAAATGCTACAACTTTTGTCATAACAAAAATTTTAAAATTCGTAAAAATAATAAGATGGGGTAAGAGTAAATTAAAAAATATAAATTTTTTTAAAAATCGACCTACACGGTTATAAAGCTCATAAAAGACCATGCAACTTTTATTCGAAACATTTTTTGATACCTTTTACAGTTTTGACGATATTCAGTTAAAACCAAAAAAACCGTTTTAGCTTGTAGGGGTTGTTTCAACCCTAAACGTGCGAGAAAGCACATAAAAAAAATACGTGTCTCTTATTTTGAACTACTTTACAACATATTTAAAGCTCGTCAAAATCGGAGGGGGACACTTGGGTCCCTTTCCTTGTAAGAAGCTTTCGCATTTTGCTCCACTGATTGCCCCGCAGACAGAATAAATTCCTGCTGACTATTAGTTCACACTCTTCGTTTATAACTCTTTCATGATCACAGAAATAATCGAAATTTTTAATAGCAATTGAATTGATCAGGTCCGGATCACGGATCACGTATTTCGGCTGCATAAATTCTGCATATATGCGTAACAGCTGAAGTTGGACTATTGCTTAGAGTTTTTGTCTAGAGGGGTGAAGTAATGAAAATTGTTTTATTTGCGACTATTTCTATTTGCCATATCCGAATTTAAGTGACAACACGCATGTCTTAAAGACATTTAAAAGATGTCTGAAAAAATATCTTTTGTCTAGGAAGATATATAACTGAGCACTTGAAAGAAAAAAAAATGTGCATGAACAAGTTAGCAAAACTGTTTCCCTGATGGAAATATTTTGCTGAAAGTACTATGAAATCAATGAAATCAATGAAAAGTAAAATAAAAGTTTTTAAAAAATTACTGAATATATTTCAAAATGAATCATAATTTTTCGTATGAAAATTTAATGTAATACTATGAAATATAAGAAAAGTTAAAATACACTGTTGAAAAATAATAAAAGAGTTTTGAAATATTAGACATTTTGAAATTTACTGAATTAAACTGAAAACTGTTACTTTTTAACGAAAAATTGCTAAAATATTTATGAAATTAATTAATGGGGTCAATTGAAAGAAATTTCTAAATACATTTCAGCAAAATTTCGTTATATTTTGTGACGTGACGCTTTCCGTCGCGCCCGTCACAAGGGCACTAGCCCGGCCAAAGGGGGCGGAATTTGGAGTTGCGTCCCCCCGGTCGAGGAGGGAGCGATTTCTCCCGCTTCGACGGGTCTTGCGCTTTTATTTAATTGTTATAATCTACCGATAAACTTAAGATTTTGGCGTTAGGGTGTATGGCCAATTTATCGTTTTGTGTAACTAACGTCAAGAAGAAGCGAACGCCGTGGGATTTCGAAGGATGACCTCGACAGTAAAGAGGAAGCCCGGAAAACATACGAAACCAAGGTTATGTATCGAGTCTCGCCTTAAACATTGTCATAGTAGCAGTTACCGATCCTCCAATTTTGCAAGACCGAGGTTACGGGGAAGCCCCGACAAGGTCCAGATAGAGGGAGCACGGCAGTGCAACCGGATGCCGAAAGACGTTGTCGCCATCACCGAGAGTCCAAACAGACGGTCGATGTAGCCGTGGCCTGGCCAGCCGGGCAGATCGAACCGGAGGACGGCAAATTCAGAGGCCCTTATTTTGAAGTATCGGCCGTTGGCGAGCAAGAAGGCAGAGATAAACAAATAAAGAATAAACAATTGACGAGGTCGGAGCTGTTTACGATCGACAGGCGACTCGAGGAAAAATTATAAACAGAGTGCGCTGACCGATGCGTGGAGACTCGACATGGGCCAGGGGAACCTCAGAGAAACCACTGTTTGACGAACCAGCAACCGGGAAGGAGCAGCTCCAGAGGAGGGTCCCGACGAGCGTAGCCGTACCGTCTTTGTAAGGCCATCACCCAGGGTAGATATAATTTTGTAATACCGGCCAAAGCGGACGCCTCCGACACATTCGTTACCGACAGTTACCGCTAAAGTACCGATTATTCTTGAGTATCGAAATAAGAAGTGTCGATATCGCTTCCCGTGAATTTCTGAGTCGGAGGTTAGCTGGCCCCGGTTACCGTGTTACCGTAGCCCTCTTCGAGGCGCTGAGCCGTCGACAGTCCAAACGCTTATGGTCCGAGAAAGACTTATATCGTTACCGTCTCCGTCTTACCGGAGTTATCAGTTATCGTTTGCCGGATTATATTGTTACTGTCTTCGTCTTACCGGAGTTATCAGTTACCTGTTACCGTATGTTACCATTGTCTTGAGAAGATACCGTTTGATAAAGTTGATAGAGAATTCGAGTCGCGGAATTTGCGTGGAGTGCAGTGCCGTTTTGCAGCGAGAGTTTGAATTCAGCCTTGGGGCGTAACGATCAACTCGTCGTGGAAACTTGAGTGCCTCTATCGAAATTACCGTCGAGATTACCTTTTTGTCGGCTACCGAAATCCATATATTACCGTTAGTACGGATTTGGCCTTGGAACGTCGTCTCTGGGCGAGATTCCGGATTCACGCCTTTAAAGAAACTGGATGTCTCTGGCAGGACTCCCTCTGTCTCCGTGTCTTACGGTGTTACCGTTTTGGGGCCTGTCCTGGAGCGTCGTTTCTTGGCGGAATCTCGGGAGTCGCAGTTTTGAGAGGAGACTGGAACGTATCTGGCAAATCTATTGCCGTATCGGTTACCGTAATGTTTCTCTGAGTATTGTTTTGGCTTATCATTCCGATTGCCGCTTCTGATTGTCGTTTTGCGTTCCGATTTTCGTGTTTGAATATCGTCGTAGGTAACGTTTTCGACTACCGTTTTGCGTATCGTTCCCGGAATATCGTTTTGAGTATCGTTTCGACTGTAGTCTTCGAGTACCGTTTCTCGAGTGTCGTTCTTGGATACCGTCTAGAGTAACGCCTTGGGAAGTATCGTTCTTGGTTATCATTTTGAGTATTGTTTTCTGTGACGCCTGTTAGGCGAATATGATGTTTTGATTTGCGTGCGATACCGACTCTCTTAAAGAGATTCTAAAGCTTATTCAACTCTGTTAATTCACGATTCTGTAATAATAAGTGTTATTAACTTTTATTGTTAAACGTGGTGTTTTTCTGACGACATCTCCTCTCCAGAATCTCCAATAGAAATCAAAAGAACTACGCCCCTCTGCCATATACTGAGCGGGGAGCGGCCGGACATATTAAAAGAAGTATTGAAGTTACCGTTACCGTGGTGCGATTATACGCACCTGGCGCCCATTTCCGGATACCGATTTCGCGAGTTACCGAGTCGAGCATCTATTGCCGATACCGCAAGTTACCGAATCGAGCACTTATTGCTGATATCGCGAGTTACCGAATCGTGCATTTACTGCCGACGCCGCGTAAGTTACCTAACTCCCGAAGATTGTGGAGTACCGCGGTTACCGATTTCCATTGGGCGTGCTCTTTCGGATCTGGCGTGATTCCGAGGCTAGTTCACGTCGCAATTTTCAGAAAAATATTTCCATCAGGGTTTCTTTAACTAAACCGAACAGGTAAGGCTGTATAATAACTGACGTAATTAAACTGACGTAACTAAATCGGAGTCGTGAAGAAGAGTCGCTCATGGGCGAGAGCTCGATTTTTATATCCTTCTGGTTTCAGGAGTAAAATTCTGCAATGTTCGGATTTTCCTCCCTTTTGGAGGACATTCAGGAAAACAAAGGTCAGAGAATGTTCTATGATGATAAATTTGTTTTTCGGAATTTATCAATTAGCTCCAGACGGATGTTATTATTAATGGAGCGTTTATAGAGATTCCACTTCTTATTTGAACTACATCCGACCTTTAATTTCCGTTCTTTTTTTACTTTTTATTCGGTAACGTCGCGAAAAGAAGGAACGTGGATGTACGTAGGATGTAACAATCCCGTGTTAGACAAATGTTGGGGGTGTACATATTTGCAATTTGAGAAAGTTAATTTCTTTCTTTGCGTAACATTTTTGTTATTAATATATGTATACATCAATATAATATATATGAGCATATATAGATTTCTTTATATATATATATATATGAGCACCTTAGAGGTATACTATGTTAAGTCACACGAACATAATTTTTCAGGAGAAGGATCTAAAGAGATTTTTCTTCTGATAATAATAACTCAATTTTTGAAAGAATGTGATTTAACATAGTATACCTCTGAGGTGCTCATATATATTTTCTAACATTGTCCTCTTGCTCTCGGTCGAATTTTGGACACCAATTTTTGTATTTAAAATCAGCGAGCGTATCGAAATTTCTCCGGTGGAATTGCATAATTCTGCTAATACTAATTAGTTTGTAGATTAATTTTAATTTGTATCATTTTGTCATTTAATTTGTATCATTTGTATCATTTGTATTATCCTGGACACCTACGACGTGGGAATTGCTGAGGAATATCAAGACGTAGGCACAGCATAAATAACCAAGGCGGACAATGGCTCGGCGATTAATATTTGGGACAGGACATGAGCGGGAAGCAGACAGGATACGAAACTTTCGCGAACATCAGTGGAATCCGGAGATAGACGAGGCAAGAGGTGTCGGAGAGCTCGAGCCTGGGAAAAGATTCTGCTCAGGAATCAAAACAGTATTGCTGATTCCGTCGAATCTTGCTGCGAGATGATTCCGTCGAACTTTGCTGCGAGAAACAGCCGTCGGATTGCTGCAGCCTCCCGACAGCCTCCATGGGTCAGCCGGATTTCGGCCGAAAAGGATTTGGAAAGGCTTCTGTCGTCCTAAAGTCCTGAAGTTGAGTATTCACGTTCGATACCTTACTCAATCGATTTTTCACGAATAGAACAAGCCAAAGTCAAATTATGTCACGATTGGTTACATTTGGATGATTTCACTAACAATAATAAAAGCATAGGAAATTGGAAATATTAAATGCATAATTAAAAACCAAAAATAGCAAATTTATTGATTAATTGATTACAAAATAAAATAAGGAATCAGCAATTCATTAAATAAGAACGCACTATCGCGCGATAACAATATTTATAATCAAATAGATCAGCCTTAAATATATTCTTGGAATATCCACGTGCCTTTGTCTCTTAAATACAGCCATGAAAGAATCTACTGTTTCTTCACCAGTCGAGATAATGTGGTTGAGAGATAACAAGAAACGGTAACATAACAACTATAATTGTGTGCAACTCGTAGGTGTAAGAGATAAGTTTACAAAAAACGCCTTTAACATAATCTACAGCTACTTTCAGTAGCTATATCTAGAAATATAATTTAGAATGTTAAAAGAGCTGTGTCTTGCAATTATTTTTATTGTAAATTCCAACCATTAAATAAAATTATATTGTAATTTAAAATAGCAGAAATGAGAGATATCTTTAATTCTATAGCGGATGATTATAAAATGTTTAATTATGATAGATAAGATAATACAATAAGTAAAATATGTTAAGATTTTTGTATACTTACAGTCTTAACAATATATATTTCCAGTCACATATTCAATTCTTTTTTTTAAATCCACAATTGATTTCGAATCGATAGCGTATTGAAATGTGCAAAGAAAAAATTGATGTTATATTCAAAATAATTTATTTAATGAAAAAGAGTATTTGTGTACATGCATTAACAATTATTAAATATATTTATTATTGCTATACTTTAATTTCATAGTAATCTATTCTTGTCTACTCATGCATCTCACGGGTTAATTAATCCCATGATTGAGCACGGAAATTCGAAATCCGTATGCTATCAATAATGGTCGAAACAATGTTTATATCTAATAATTAATCACGATAATGGTCTATCAATACTAATTTTGGATGCAAATAGCGGAAACTGAGCTCTACGCTAAAAGTCTTTCGAAAACCGCCAAGTCGCTCTCAAATTTTTCTTAAATAAAAGATATAATTTACGCATACGTGAAAATATCTATAACACGAAGTTTTAAATTGCTGACTGTCGAACTCTCGTCATTTGAGGAAGCTCGCGTGCGTGTATATTTTTATCAAGTGCAAAATAATCGCGAAATCATGCGTTTTAAAAACAGTACTAGCGTGAATCACTTTATATCATTGTGTGAGAAAAATTGAAATGAAAAATTTGCACAATTTATAAATGATTGATAAAATAAAGCTAACTAAATATTAAGCAAGCAAACGAGAGGACGGGAGTGGAATTTAAAAATAAAAAGACAGTTTAATGAGTATATATAACTCTGTGTTGCTCATTAATATGTAATATACATATTTACATTCTAGTGGAACACGGATTACAAGAATAAAGACTTTCATATATTGTTACAAATATGAAGAAACGTTGACAACATCTTCATTCGGCGGTCGCGCTTCTACTGGCGTTTTGGACAAAAATATGATATATTTGCGTATGATTACTTAACGTTGATATATATATATATATATATATACACTCACCCGAAAAAAAAGCGGTACACTGAAAATGTGGGAAAAATTCATCAAATTTCAACTGACGATAACTTCGTAAATAATAAAGATAGAAAGTTCTATAAAATATGGAAATGAAGCTAAAAATCTCTACTTTAAGAATCAATTTATTTCAATGTTGCAAAATAAATTTATTGAAAATGGCGGATGACAAAGCGCGAGCATGCAAAATTGAAAAATAATGGTTCGAGTTTGCGACGGTGCACGGTATAAACAAAAAATTGTAGCTTATTGGGATCAAAAGCGTACGAAAGTACAGAGTCTCCTCTTTAAAATGCTTTTTTATGCATCTCGATACGATGATTTTTCGCTGAGAGATTCGCATTTGAAGAAAAAGGCAGATTCTTACTTCAAATGCGAATCTCTCAGCGAAAAATCATCGTATCGAGATGCATAAAAAAGCATTTTAAAGAGGAAACTCTGTACTTTCGTACGCTTTTGATCCCAATAAGCTACAATTTTTTGTTTATACCGTGCACCGTCGCAAACTCGAACCATTATTTTTCAATCAATTGTTTTGCATCCGAAGGAGATGTCTGCAGATCTTTTGTGATTTCTCCGCCCTGACTTTTTGTTTATGCTCGACCGCACATTGCGAGAAAAGTGCTTGATTTCTGCGATGAAGTTGGCATAAATCGACTCGAATGGCCAGCAATGAGTCCAGATTTAAATCCCATTGAACACCTATGGGACAATATTAACAGAAAAGTACGAAATCATATACCTGCTCCTCAGTCATTGCCAGAACTTCGAAGAGTTCTTGAAATAGAGTGGAATGACATTACGCAGTCTGAAATTAGAACATTAATAAGGAGTATACCTCGTCGCATGAATGAGGTAATACGCGCACGAGGAGGTCATACCCATTATTAATATACGCGCGCGCACACGCAATTGTACACGCACCACCGGGAGGGTTTGGAGTCGTTAAATATCGTGGACCTGACGAGCCATGAGGTCCTTATCCCAGTGGTGCACGCACACACACACACACACGGGATCAGATTTCTGCCACGTCCACGCCGTTGATCCTGGGTAACGCTAAAAGCAGAATTGACACTTACAACCGTAAGAAGAGTTTGGAGTTTTAAAATACCGCGGAGCTGATGACCACGGAATTCTTATTCTTGCAATTCGGTCTGGTTCAAAATTGAATATCTCGGCACGTAATACAGCTAGCAGGATTTTTTAAAAACCATTTTAAAAGTTTGGATGTCTAGTGTTCGAAAATTCATAACGCAATAATGTGCAACAATTTTCTCCAAAATGGCGGATGACAAAGCAAAAGCATGCGAAATTGAAAAATAATGGTTTGAGTTTGCGACGGTGCACGGTATAAACAAAAAATTGTAGCTTATTGGGATCAAAAGCGTACGAAAGTACAGAGTCTCCTCTTTAAAATGCTTTTTTATGCATCTTGATACGATGATTTTTCGCTGAGAGATTCGCATTTGAAGTAAGAATCTGCCTTTTTCTTCAAATGCGAATCTCTCGGCGAAAAATCATCGTATCGAGATGCATAAAAAAGCATTTTAAAGAGGAGACTCTGTACTTTCGTACGCTTTTGATCCCAATAAGCTACAATTTTTTGTTTATACCGTGCACCGTCGCAAACTCGAACCATTATTTTTCAATTTTGCATGCTCGCGCTTTGTCATCCGCCATTTTCAATAAATTTATTTTGCAACATTGAAATAAATTGATTCTTAAAGTAGAGATTTTTAGCTTCATTTCCATATTTTATAGAACTTTCTATCTTTATTATTTACGAAGTTATCGTCAGTTGAAATTTGATGAATTTTTCCCACATTTTCAGTGTACCGCTTTTTTTTCGGGTGAGTGTATATATATATATATATATATATATATATATATATATAATATATAGTAGCAATTAATAATATTTTTAAATATTCTTGGCGCAACGTTGCAGAATAAAAATCTATGATATTCTTATATCATAATCCATAACTCTCGGCTATAATGCAAGTGACTAGTATTACGTTAAAATACACTTAAAATTCGATTCGATTATATGAAGTGCATCATGCGCTGGTCATTTCCTGTTTGGGGTCTGCATGAAGGTAGTCCAGGAACATAAAAATAATTGTGCAGAGTGTGTAAAGTGGAACAGGTAACGAATTAATTGGATGCATCATTCTGATCACTTAATTTCGATGTATCGTATACAGTTCGATTGATCATTATGCATGTCGCGTTTCTGTTGAGTAACGCGTGTTTAGATGAAATATAACATTTTCAGTTTACATTTGTTAATTTTAACCGCATGAAAACACTCCGTCCAATTATTTGTTACATTCATAAGATGGTCTCTATGATAATTGGTCGGCTTGTGACGATTTCAAACAGATAGCGAAAACAGATTTATCTTATTTTTTTTAACATCGACACGAGTAACAATGACAATTGCTTACATTGAGTGAACTTGCCTGCAACTCGCATGATGAAACAACGAGATTTGGAAACTTATGCTTTACTCAAAATCCTTTCGCATTGCTCGAGCGGCCGCGACGATCGCAGCCTCGGCGATAGATCTACGATAATAATCAGAATTGCACAAAGATACTGCTTTACTTATATTTGCAGAATGCTTTTATATCAATTCTGTCCGTAATATTAATTGAAAATAAATAAATATTTTATAATTGTTAGATACAAGGCTCTTCTATACTTTATAATTCATATTTATACACGTTCTAACGCGGGCAACTGCGAAACGCAAAACACAGAAAATCCGATTTTAAAGCATATTGTCAATTTTTCATCGAAATGTAACATTTCAAAAATCCGGCGTACGTGTGTGATTTATGAATAAATTCAGTGTATGTGTGTGTGTTGCATACGTGACTGTAACAATAGCGTCATTGTAGCAGTTCGGCTATTTTTAGTCATTAAACGTTATTCTCAAACATTGATCGGGCGAGATTCGTATGGTTGCCTCGTCTTAAATCGGAACTACTCAAATCAACGTAATTGTTGATACTTTCACCCAGAAAAGTTGTAATAAGTTGAAAGTTTTACTTGAAATTTGAGATTTGTGAATCCAGAATCGTTCATTTCAGACAAATAATTAATTAGGATTGCGCATATGTATTTCGCAGCCATAATAATCACTTTCTAGACATCTTTTTCTTCTCCCTGTAGTTATAGCAAGCACTTTTTTTTTTGAATAGCCGTCCATACTACAAGAATTAAAATAAAAATGCTCTAAATATCTTATCAATTACAAATAAAAAAAAGTTAAAATAAAACTATTTGGTATTTTAGATACAAAAAGCCACAGTGAATTTCTCAAAAAATTATAGCCACGAACTATTTTCACTAATTATACCATCATAACATGTTTTTTCGCGCAACAGTTTAAATGGTGAAGCAGTGTCTCGTGCAACTCCGACGTTAAAACATGATCTCTTTCACATATAACAAACACGTGCTTATAAAAGCACGTTTATAAATAGACATATGTGTATATGCATACGCGACATTTACAGACTTGCCGTCTACATGCGGCACATTAATGGAAGAGAAAAATTCTCCAACCACAACGAATGTCAACTATCTTAAACATGATATGCTACGTTAGAAAAATTGGCATTTGGTCCGGAAAAAGAAACATACGAAATGCGAATCTTGAGTGTGACAGTACCCTATCTAGGCTTCGTCATACTTTAGGCGCCTGACGGGAACATTAAATCAACATCTTCATTGCGTCAATACAGATCGGCGCGCATTTCAGCACGTATGCCGAATCAACTTTGATGCGGCTTTACTTACAGCTAATCGCGATCACTACAACCGAGATGGGTGTATTCTGTAATTTAAAGTAATTTTATGTAGTAAAAGCTCGGTTCCTCAAATTTATTTTTGCACTTTGAGATGTGTTAATTATAATTTTACAACAAAATATTTAACATCCCATCGAACAATAAAGTTTTTCTATATAAAGATAAAGAGTAAAAAATTTAGTTATTTTATTAAAATCGGTTACTTTTTAACAAAAATCAATATAATGAACGTATAAAAATCAGAAATTTTTATCTAATAAATTATATTTTATTAGTGTCATCGACTTTTATCATATCATCGTTTGCAATCATATTTTTGCGTATCTTTCTTACTTTTACCGGAGATACGAACGTATTATGTAGTACAGAATAAATCCATAGAATCGCTATCCTCACACAAAACACATATACATAGTCGTCGAAAACACCGAATGACGTTCATCTTTTATCTCGCAACCGGAAATGGTTATCGGCCATTTCTCGATCTCTTCTTTAAACTCTTAAAATGCTATCAGCTCAACAAACGCAACGAGACATGATCCTAAAGATCGCGCTCGATTACGATCGAAAGTCGATAAAATTTATAAACTCTCGTACAACAATAACATCAAAATTGCAAAAATAACAGATCGTTCTTTAAATCACAAAATGGCCGATTTACCGAGATGTGCGTAAGCCATCGTTATTAAAATCGTCGAGTGATCATCTATTTTCTCTCTTTACATTTTGATCCTCGCGACTTTCACGACAAGCGGACGGCAAGATCTTTAGACAGTAAACGTCACACGGAGGATTCTTCTACCACTACGACAAAAGCGGGATTTGCTTATCTCGAATCCAGAACCGGTTGCTGAACAAAGTTAACTACAACATCGGTGGGTTTTGGTTACTAATCGATTAATCGAAATTATTCCTCGTCGATGGTAGGCTGGACCTGTAGCACATCCTTTAGGATCCTGTGTTCATACTGCTCATCGGGAACTTGAAGCAACGAGACGGAGGGGGAGTCAGAGCCGTGCAACAACTGTTGCACGGTATCTTGCTCTCAAACCTTGCTCTCGGGCCCGTCGGTGGTGTGCTTGAAAGAATTACGGATTTTGCTCAGATGAAGAGCAGTAATGTGTCCGTAGCTCTTGTTGTACCATTCAGGTGTGCAATCCCTGAAAACAAATTTGTTATAAATAATTATTATTTAAATTTTCATATAATTAACACAGCTGATTGTAAATAAAATGCACAGTTAATTTCAGCCCAATGTAAATAAGATTGAAAAACATTCCTAAGCAAGATATCAAGAATTCTAAATAAAGATGACCGTATTGCTAGAGAGAAACATTCCTTACTTCGTATCGACTCTAGATAAATGCATAATGCGGGATTTGCCGCTGCCGCACGGCTCGATAAGATAACGAGAGGCCAGAACGATGCCGCGAGTCCCTCCGAGCATAACAGGGGCGTCTGGATGTTGCACGGATGTTTCCACAATGACGCAAGCGCCTTTGGGAAGGTCATTTCGCCAGGATCTATAAAATTTAATTATGTTAGTTGAAAACTGTCCTAAATGTTTTTAATATAAAATTTTTTTTATTTAAAATATCATTAATTTTTTATGTATTATATTTGAATTTATATATATATATATATATATATATATATATATATATATATATATATAAATTATAATTATTATATATAAGTAATATAATTTTATTGACTTACCTTAATACGCAATAATCTCTGGCGGGTAATGGGCTCATATTACCCGTGGCGTATTGAAAGACCTTCACATTGGTATCCAACTTGTTTATCAATCTGTACTTCAAAAGTTGCGGATCCCAGATATGCCTTTCTCTTAGCACACGATGTAGCAACTCGTTCGGCGGAGCTTCGACTTCCGTTGACACTCGACAGAGACGAAGCGGGTCCGTCGTCTACTTTTTTATACGCCATTTCTACACTATTTCAGCAGGATTGTTCACTGTGACCCAACCGCAACTTCTGCTAAACAAGTTACTTAGCGTTAATTTATTTCATTTTTTGTTTTATATCTATATATTACTGAACAGAAAATGGTTCTGTAAAAATCTTAAAAGAGCAACGCAGATGTTAGCAAATAAAATATATATTTTAACAATGTGGACTATGCCTTCGTTTAAAATATAAGATTTCAATGCATTGTAATTGTTAAAACTAATTTAAGCTCTCACATTTTGTGTTTCTTATTTTTATAATTCGCGCTACTTTGCTTTCTTTTATATAAATAGGATATATCTGTCCTACAGCGCTCCTTGTATTAGTGTTTTATTTTTAAGCCGTTAGGCGTCTCGTATTGTTATCCCTCTCGCAGACACTTTTTTTTTGTAAGAAGCCAATAATAATAGCGTTTTCGATTATACAGGATTTGAACGACCCAGGGTTGGTTAATGACGTCATTGCAACCTCTCCACCAATGAAAGACTTGCATTTATAGTAAAATAGTGATTGATCAACCCTAGATCGTTCAAACCCCGTTTATTCGAAAACGCTATAAGTCTGTCAAGTTATACCACGCAACGTGTGTAGTCGTGTTTTCTGTTGTTCACCCATCTAAAACTTTAACAGGTTATGGGCCCAGCACGCTTCCACTGCGCATTGGCTGCAGTCAAAATTCACGGAAAGGGCGGCGCTGCGCACGATGTCAACAACTCGAAGAAGAAGACACAAGGAGCGAAAAACACGAGATATGAAAAGAAGGAAATCATTTGTCGTTACTGCCACAAAAGAGGTCACGTAGAGAAGAGATGCTATAAAAAACGTGACGATACCCGATACAAGAAGGATGCCGACAAATCAGCAAGAGACGACACAGCAAACTTCGGTGCCTTCATGGTGTCCAACTTCGAATTCGCATCACGTGTATTACAGGACGATTCGAAAGATGTATGGCTTTTGGACAGCGGTGCTTCTATTGTAAGCACATGTGTTTTCGACGCGAATGGTTTAGCGAATTAGACGAAAATTACCGTGAGTCTGTAAGTCTCGGAGACAATTCGACGTGCGAAGTAAGAGGATGCGCGGTGCAATTAAAATAAAAATGTACGTTGATGGCAAGTGGCTTAACGGTAAATTAGAAGACGTGTTGTTCATACCGTCATTACGTAAAAATCTTTTCTCAACCGGCGTTTGTACTTCAAAAAACTACATCCTAAAGTTCGAATCAAATAATGTTAAAAGAGTGACCCCAATAATCGCCCGATTTGCGGCCCTCGAATTTGGAACCAAATAGTACGCTAAATGATAGTTTATGATGAGACATTGATTACAGAAAATTTTTACATTGAGCCTACTTTTCATTTCGAAGATAGGCGATGTCAAAGTTGCTAGGTCAGGTGCGGTATCATGACATATCTCACAAGTAAACTTACGGAACTGTCTGTCGGAGCTCACTGATTTTGATGGGACTTTGCACACTTGTAGAACTATGACAAATAATCGACATATATTTTTTTTATATCGGTAAAGGTGCACTTTAAAGGGTGAAAACTACCCCTTAGATGTGAGTTTTAGCTAGAATTCGTATAGAATCTGCGTTTGAAAAGATGGTAAAATAGATTTAAGGGGTTTCTGAGGTCACTAATTACGAATCCGAGGCTAGAATTTCACAATTCAAAATGGCGGACATCGACTAATTAACAATTATTAATCGATATGCACAAAAATGATTATTTACACGTTTGCCTAACCTAACCTAACTCAAGCAGGGCAGGGAAGAGTTCAATACAGCAATTAACTGACAAACTTGGAATCGGAGAGGAGTTTGTCAGTTTATTAACATATTAGATTTACGATTTTCGATTTTGAAATTCTATGTTCAGAGTCGTAATCAGCGATCCCAGAAACGTGTAAATGATCATTTTTGTGCATATCGATTAATAATTGTTAATTAGTCGATGTCCGCCATTTTGAATTGTGAAATTCTAGCCCCGGATTCGCAATTAGTGACCTCAGAAACCCCTTAAATCCATTTTACCATCTTTTCAAACGCAGATTCTATACGAATTCTAGCTAAAACTCACATCTAAAGGGTAGTTTTCACCCTTTAGAGTGCACCTTTACCGATATAAAAAAATATATATCGATTATTTGTCATAGTTCTACAAGTGTGCAAAATCCCATCAAAATCGGTGAGTTCCGACAGACAGTTCCGTAAGTTTACTTGTGAGATATGTCATGATACCGCACCTGACCTAGCAACTTTGACATCGCCTATCTTTGAAACGAAAAGTAGGCTCAATGTAAAAATTTTCTGTGATCAATGTCTCATCATAAACTATCATTTAGCGTACTATTTGGTTCCAAATTCGAGGGCCGCAAATCGGGCGAAATTTCACCTCTTTTTGGGGTCACTCTTTCTCGCAATAATTCGACATTGGCCTACGGAATTAAACAAAGTAATAACTTGTTCCGATTATTAATCAAAGTCGATTTTGTCAACGAAACAAACGCGGTTTCTGTCAATAGCTTGAAAACATGGCACGAGCGATTAGGCCACATAAATTGCCAATCTCTTCGCGAAATGATAAAGAAAAATTTAATTAATGGCGTCTCGTTATCCGAAAGCGATAAGTTTTTCTGCGAAAGCTGCCAGTTCGGTAAGCAGCATCGTTTACCTTTTAAGTCTAAAGTAAGAAATAATCATAACAGAAAAATAGGCGAATTTATTCATACCGATGTGTGCGGTCCGATATCTGAGGCATCTATCGGAGGTTCAAGATACTTCTTGCTTTTTAAAGATGACAAATCAAGTTTTGGTCATATCTATTTTCTAAAGTATAAAAGTGAAACTTTCGATAAATTTAAAGAGTTTGAACAGTTAATTTTTAATAAATTTGGAACGCGGATAAAGACCGTTAGAGCTGACAACGGTACTGAATTTTGTAACAAATATATGAGTAATTATTTTGCCCTTCGCGGAATTACACTTGAAACATCTGCACCGTACACTCATGAACAAAACGGTCGCTCAGAAAGGGAAATAAGAACAATTGTAGAATGTGCACGCACAATGTTGCACGCCAAAAATCTACCCACACGTCTTTGGGCTGAGGCTGTGAACACAGCCGTATATATACTAAATCGTTGCATTTCTTCGCAATCGTGTAACATTACTCCCTTCGAAAAATGGTATAATAGAAAGCCTGATTTGTCACACATACGAAAATTTGGAAGTGACGCGTTCGCGCATGTGCCTAAAGAGCATAGAAAGAAATAGGATCCTAAATCGAATAAATTAGTTTTAGTAGGATATCAAGGCGAATCTACTAACTGTCGGCTCTTTGATGTATCAACAAACAAAATAATAGTAACAAGGGACGTCATAATTAACGAAATATCCGACAATAAACCAGACACAGAATCCGGCAAAACATTAATAAAAATTGCAAATCCGGACGAAAATATAACTGAGCTTTTCGAGAATGTACAAAACGATCAATTAGAGTTAATCAACGAAAGGGAAAATTTAAGACAAGCCGAGCATAATGACGCGTATAATCTAAGAGACCGACGGTTAATAAAAGCGCCGGGTCGTTATGAAGCGAGTGTAGCAATTTTTAATGAACCGGTAACATATATCGAGGCAACTACAGGGGAAAATGCGAGTCAATGGAAATTGGCGATTAAAGAAGAGCTTGAAGCTCACCAGAAGAACGACACGTGGTCTCTAGTTCCTTTACCTAAAAATCATAACATAATTGGGTGTAAATGGGTCTTTAAAATAAAAGAAAATCCTACAGAAAATAGTATTCGTTTCAAAGCCCGATTATGTGCAAAAGGCTTCTCGCAAAAGGCTGGACTGGACTATACCGAAACCTTCTCCCCTGTGGTTCGCTACGATTCGATTCGTGTCCTTTTAGCAATCGCCGCACATGAAAATTTAAAAATAAGTCAATTTAACATTAAAACCGCTTTTATCAATGGAATTTTGAACGAGGAAATTTATATGCAATTACCAGAAGGAGTCGAGACAAAAGACAGAAATATAGTCTGTAAATTAAATAAGGCTCTGTATGGCCTCAAGCAGGCAGCAAGATGCTGGAATAGGCAATTCAGCGATTTTTTGCAAAAATTTAATTTTCAACAAAGCGACGCCGACCAATGCGTTTACATCGGTCAATTCAAAGGGGGAAAAGTATATCTTGCCCTTTACGTGAATGATGGACTTATACTAGCATCATCACAAATAGTATTAGATAAAATTTTACAAGCTCTTAATACCACCTTTGAAATGACCAAAGGAAACGGTAATACGTTTGTCGGAATGGAGATCGAGCGCGACCGTCCGAATAACACTATTTTTATTCATCAAAAACATTACATCAACCGTCTACTAGTTCGCTTCAATATATCCGATGCAAATCCCGTATCAATTCCCGCTGATCCTCATGTAAATCTACGATCAGCTGATGTCGAAAACACAATATGCCGAAACACGCCGTATCGTGAGGCAATTGGTGGCCTCTTGTTCTTAGCCTCCGTGTCAAGGCCTGACATTTCCTACGCAGTCGGAGTCGTTAGTCGATATTTAAACAATTACAACACATCTCACTGGAATGCAGTAAAACGGATTTTCAAATACCTGAAAGAAACTTTGGACTTTGGAATCATATATAACGGAAATAAATCCGATCTAAAATTAATTGGATACTGCGACTCTGACTACGCAGCGGACATCGACACGCGTCGCTCAGTTAGCGGATATATTTTTAAAATCATGGACGGTTCAGTTACTTGGAATTCAAAACGTCAGGCAACTGTAAGTCTCAGCACTACAGAAGCTGAATATATCGCCGCATGCATGGCGACGAAAGAAGCAATTTGGTTAAAAAAGCTTCTGTCTGATATCGGGCGTCGATGCAAAGATGCGACCGTGATTATGATAGATAATCAAAGTGCGATAAAGCTTATTAAAAATCCCGAATTCCACAGTCGCACAAAACATATCGACGTGCGCTATCATTTTATTCGAGAGAAGCTTGCGAATCATGAAATCGACGTAAAATACATTTCAAGTCAAAATCAACTAGCCGATATTTTCACAAAAGGCTTACCACGAGATCGGTTTAAATATTTACGGCACGAAATAAGTGTTGTAAATAGAGAGACGTTATTAAATGCGTAAATCGCGATTTAAGTTCTTTGTTATACCTTACAAAATGTACAAGCGGTGGGAGTGTTAAAACTAATTTAAACTCTCACATTTTGTGTTTCTTATTTTTATAATTCGCGCTACTTTGCTTTCTTTTATATGAATAGGATATCTCTGTCCTACAGCGCTCCTTGTATTAGTGTTTTGTTTTTAAGCCGTTAGGCGTCTCGTATTGTTATCCCTCTCGCGGACACTTTTTTTTGTAAGAAGCCAATAATAAGTCTGTCAAGTTATACCACGCAACGTGTGTAGTCGTGTTTTCTGTTGTTCACCCATCTAAAACTTTAACAGTAATAAAGAAAATGTAAATTCTGAAAATTGCTAGATTTACCAATTTTTATAATTTAAGATTCCAGTCTAATAAATGAATTTTATTGATCTGTTTTAATCGTTTTAAAATTTTCACAAATAAATTAATCATAATGATGACATGTACTAACTTTTCTCGCGCTTCTTTCAACAATGCCGTAGTGCAAGCATATAGATAACCCCTCCAATCCTGCTTCAATTCCGAACCCAGTTCCTCCAACGCCACTGGAATGCTCTCTTCCATGTAGTTAAAGTGGCACTGCGTCAACATGTCTGATGAAACCTGAAAGAACCGGAAGAAGCATGAGCCGGGCCCTTCCTACTCGTGCGAGCGATCTCCGCGCCTGCGGATCGAACTAAGCGATTGCGATCGAGAAATGACGACGCTTCGGCACTCACCATGAATAATTCACGATGCATCTTGACCAGATAGAGAAGACAGTCGTGAGCGGCTTTGTTTTCCGACAATTCCCGCTGATATTGATTGCCTACAGTATTGATTGCCGACATCTCGTTTGTCCACATTTCGTTTACCAATGAATAGCTTGTTTTGAATATTTATTTTGTTTGAATACAAAAAAGACATTAAAAAATTAATACATTTTTAAATAATCAATATTTATTGGATTTTTATATATAATTTTATTTATTAATGCACATTTTAGGATGAAACTTATCGTAAAAACGGAAGGAAAGCAAAGAAATTTTTGGAAATATATACGACAGCTTTTTATGAATTTTAGTGATGCAAATGAATAAGATAAATTTATAAATTTATTTTAACACTGCGTAAATTTTATTCGGCTTTTGGCATCAATTTGCTCTCAGGTTATATTAATAGGTTTGTTTGTATTCTGCCGCCGATTTGCTGTCAAAATTATGTCAACAGATTTTGTTACATTTCTGCTAGCATTGTGGTGACTTTATCGGATAAAACAAATCCTGTATTAAATTTACATTTTTATTGTCAATTTTGTAACAAGTTTTGGCAAAATATGTTTTCGGTAGACTTGGTTATCTGAAAACTTTTGTCGAAAACATTTCTTGAAATACATCTCTTTTGAGATATTTTAAGTAAACATTTAAAATAGATCATCATGTATAATTAATAAAAATATTTATTGAAAATTATTATTTAGTAAAGTAAGAATTTTTAATTTAGAAGTTAATTTTATTCCATAATAACAATTTTACATCTCGCATTTTAGATTAATTAAATATAATTACAATTGAACAATGCACACTAATGTGTCGGCTAACACACAGTATTTCCGTCACAATTTTGTATGCGAAACTGCAATTTCAAATTCTCTATGTTTTTTTCCACCGCGAGATTGGGTATACATTTGCATTAGCAAGATATACGGCATTTCTGCCATTAAGGTTAATATATAACTGCATCCGAAAGACATCACAACATATCCAAAAAACCTATTAACCTGAAAACAAAAATTGTGACAATAAGAGTATTTTTTATCGATATCAGTTTTAGATGTTCATATTCTTACTAGGTACGGTATTTCTGCATGGCTGGCTGTTTCAGCATACAAGTTAACCGATTGTATGACAAAAGGATGTATAAGATAAGCGCAATACGTGAGTTTACTAAGAGGGATAAAGCCTCTGAATGATAATATTTTCTCAATAATGCCTGTAATAAAAAAGAAACATTTAATGATAGGAATTACATTTCTCAAAACCATAGCGTTTTTCTTTACATTATTGTACTCATTATAACAATATGTAGTTAAAAAATTGATCAAAAATAAAATTAAGCAGAATAAAAATTATGCATAATACATTGCAGCAATTTTATTTGTTACATTTATGCATAGATTTGATAATAATATTTATTTATATCGTAATACAACAAACCTCCGTTTTTAGTAGAGCATGCTATTACAATCCATCCTATACCAATGGTCCAAGCACTTTTGCTTAATGCGATATAGATAGCACTAGATAGAACTGATATCTGTCGCTTATAAAGACCGAATAACACAGAAATGTTACAAGTAATTCCAAGGAACCAACATAAAATTAGAATTTGCTAAAATTAATTAGATTTAATATTATTAGGTTTATAAAAATATTATAGTAATGATAATAATAATGATAATGAAAACAATATACTTAAATACTTAAGTATTTAAATAAACTAAACAATTATTTTTTCTTAAATAATTAATTTAAAAATAATTATTTAATAGTTTATTCACATATTATATAATTATTTTAATAACTGCGCATTTTTCAAGATATTTATATTTAAATACAAATAACATTTTACCTTATTTAAGCTCAATTTTTTGTTTAGCTTTACTAAAATGTAACCCGTAATTATTCCAACAAGATATGAACTTATTCTGATCCATGATGGAAGATATAAAACATTTGCAAGTCTGAACATTTCATCGAATCTGTAACAACGAGAAAAAAACATTTATTTAATAATAAATTTTATGACTTACTTTCTATAACTTACGTCGGAACATATTCGTATGCATATGAAATATAGCCAGAAAACACAATTGTGCCAATTAAAAGAATGCCCAAGATGACGACAGCTATGTAAAAGTACCTGAAATTTACTTATTTAAACATATGCACTAAAGAAATTAACTGTGTGATGCCGTCAATATAGACAGTCAACTTACATAGTAGATAAAATTAATAGGCCAACACTGATTATATAAAATTGCATATCAATGGCAAGATACCAAGTCCAAGACATGCACTGCAAAAAAATAAGGTTTGAAGAATAAATAAGCTTTTACATAAGCATGATATTAAACCATTTTAAATAAACATATGTATATATCCGGTGTTTCAATATAAGCTAACTGTTTTTTTTTTTTTTTATAAAACGTAAAATAATGGGAATGTTTTTGATTTTTTTTATTTATTGTAAAACTAATACATGGAAATTATGTATGAAATATAACATCGTTCAAATGGCCACCTCGGCTCTTCTGGCAGACGACAATTCGTTTGGTCATGTTTTTCAAGACATCTGCACATAAACTTGACTTTATTTCGCCAATGACGCGTCGAATATTGTGTTTGAGCTCAGGAATTATTGTGGGATCATTGGCGTAGACTCTGCTTTTAACAAAGCCCCAGAGAAAAAAATCCAGTGGTGTTAAATCGCACGATCTCGGAGGCTAGTTCACGTTGCCAAAACGAGAAATAACACGGCAAGGAAACTTACGCTGCAATAGGTCTGTTCTTTATAGCTGAACTGATTGCACTAGTTCAGAGTTTATCTTTTTGCCTCTATATTAAAGGAGAAAGATAAACTCTGAACTAGTGCAGCCAGTTCAGCTATAAAGAACAGACCTAATAACTCTAGTGTTTCGCGCGCAGTGCGGCAGACCGTCTTATTGAAACCACATCATCTAAGTTTATTCCATTCAATTCGTGCTAAAAAAAAGTTCAAAAGCATGTCACGATATCGATTGCCATCCATTGTCACTGCAATTCCATTCTCATTTTCGAAAAAGTAAGGCCCGATCACACCTCCCACCCAGAAACCGCACCAAACAGTAACTTTTTCAGGATGCATTGGTTGCTCATGAACCACTTGAAAATTTTCAGCTCCCCAAATTCGACAATTTTGTTTATTCACGTAGCCATTGAGGTAGAAATGAGCCTCGTCGCTTGAAATGATTTTGGTGAAAAAATGAGGGTCAATTATTTTTTGTTCTAGCATTCAATCGGCGAATGTACGACGCTGTACATGATCTCTAGGCTTTAATTCCTGAGTTAACTGTATTTTGTATGCGTGTAAATGCAGATCTTTCTTCAAAATTCGCTGAACTCAGATGAATACACAGAGCTTGCTAAAATGTTCAACTGCTGGGTACGTCGTCGAATTGAGGTTCCCGGATTATCGGCCACACTCCGGCTTACTGCAGCGACATTTTCCGTCGAGCGACCACTACGATCACGCACAGGCCTTTTTTGATCCTTAATCAAACCACTTTCTTCAAATTTTTTTATTATGTGTTTCATTTTTCATTCTTAATTGTGTTGATTGATGGCACATGATTTTGTCCGAAAATAACACGTAATTTTTGCTGCACGATTTTAATCAAACCATTATTTTTATAATAATTTCTCATGATTTGCACATGTTGTTGAACTTTATAGTGTTCCATAACTAATTTTTCATGTCTCTAAATTATATACGTCAAACTTCACATGTTAAAGTGACAATTGTGCAGAATGGCGGCAAATTTAAAACAGTCAGCTTGTATTAAAATATCCTTTATGTACAGATATATATATATATATATACCATTGTAGAATAATCGAAAAGATTATTAATATACAAAAGATTTCTCCACCAATATTTCGCACAAAGTTCGTGCAGTTTGTCACTCATGTAAAATTGTGATGTTTTGTCGTACCAAAACCAATTTAATTGTGTTATTCCAATCATCATCATATAAGCGGGTGTTAACCTTAAAATAAAAGTTATGAATAAATTTTTGTAAAAGTTATTATTACTTATTTCATTCCTTAACTTTGATTTTTAAATTGTTCTTACTATATATTCTTTTATTTTCCTTATTACTATATTATTTATTTTATTATACTTTTTGAGTTGTTTTGTTATTATTTATATGAAACGAAATAATGAAGAACACACCGTATAAATCTTTTTATTATAAGAAAAAAGAACTTATTTAGTTTCGCTTTGTAGGGAATCGGTATAGTTTTTTCTTGACCTTTTTCATGCTTTAGATATGAGTAGGTCATTAAAAATCCACTTAGAAAAAGAAACGTCTCAACTGCTAAAGTCGCACTGGTGAATACTTGACTGGGCAAGCTGGCGCTTAATCTGAGAGCCCATATTTTATTATCTATATACAAAATGATTTCTGTTATGCATGAAAAATACTAATTGTAAAATATAATACAAACAATACAATTTTTTTAATTACTTGCCAATATAATCAATTGAGAAAAAAGCAATGTGAATGCTGATTATCCAAATCGTGGAAATCAATTTTAAACCGTAAATAATAGGTATTGAATCACCTTCTACTTTCATACTCAATATTATTTTCGTATTTGTATAAATGGAGAAACACATTAGTATTTTTCCAAGTTTATTTTCTTGATGCGATGGCAAAGTAGTTATTTCCATTTGTTCGTGTATATTTTTCTTATCTAAATAACAATTTAAAAGTTTTAATAGTACATTAATATATATAATCAAGATACTTTGAAAATAATGAAATTATTATGTAAAGGAACAGTCATACAAAAATAAATACAAAAAAATATGAAATAAACTTCCGAAAAGCTATCACCTCCGATTTGGCTTATTTTCAGCCTAAATACTTATTTTATCTAGTAAATAATATTTCCAAATGGATTTTTGGCGCAAATGCTCCCAGCCTCCCACAAAGGTAAAACTGTTTTTGTTAATTATTTCAGAAAGTGTTCATTGTACGGAAAAAGTTGTCAAACAAAAAATGAAGCTCATAGAATGCTCTACAAATAAGGTGCTATACATATTTTACCTAACTCCAATATTTTAGCCGTTATTATCAAAAATCTGGAGGCAGTATGTTCCGTCTTCCTGCGGGGGGGCTCCACCATCAAAAAACTATACACATAGGGGCTGGATTGAATCTCGCTTTGAGTAGAAATTCGTAAACCCATGTGGAACCTCGCTTTGCGTAGAAAGTGTATGCGTGGAGGCAGTGCGTTCCGCCCCCCTGCAAAAGGCTCCACAATCAAAAATCTGTACACATAGGGTCTAAATTGAATCTCGCTTTGCGTAGAAAGTCGTAAACCCATGTGGAATCTCACTTCGCGTTGTAAAGTGTATGCGTGGATGCAGTGGATGTCGCCCCTCCTATGAGGGCTTTTACAAGTTTTTTGATAATAACGACTAAAATATTGGAGTTAGGTAAAATATGTGTAAGACCTTATTTGTAGAGCTTTTTATGAGCTTTATTTTTTATTTGACAAATTTTTTGTTTGTACTTTTTCCGTACAATGAATATTTTCTGAAATAATTAACAAAAACAGTTTAACCTTTGAGGGGGGTTGGGGGCAAAGAGGGCATTTGCACCAAAAATCCATTTGGGAATATTATTTACTAGATAAAATAAGTATTTAGGCTGAATATAAGCCAAATCGGAGGTGATAGCTTTTCGGAAGTCCACCCGAAATATAGATAAGTTTTATACGAATAAACAATAGATATACAATATACGCAAAGAAGGTGTCTCAGAATAACTACGATAACACTCGTGAACAGATAGAGCACAATAAACCGAACTGATAAGTTTACCATTTTACAATTTTTGCAATAATTATGAAAAAATTAATTAAAAAAAATTGACGAATAAGCGCGCATTTCACTTGGCTTAACTGTAAAATACATGCTGTAGGCGTGTGCTAAGTGAGTGCCGCGCGGCAACGAAAAGTAAAGCTTCTGCCTGCTCACTACTCGCGTGTTACTTTTGTTTTCGCCGACTGATCAAATTAGGATACACAAGCCAAAATGTACAAAAATGATTCTTTGAAAGATACTTTTCTCATAGATGGGGTTACTAGATGTTATAATACATAGAAACTTATATCAGTGATTGTTCTATTAGAGGTACAAATAAATTTTAAACCGTTTTTTGTAAAACATAAGAAAGTAATTCAAAATTTAAATATTCTCCCGCTCTTTTCCAATTTTGTAGTGTTTATATGGTAACATAAAAAATAACAACCAACTTCACGATATTGTTTGTGTAATCTAAAATTACAGCAGCTTGAAAATGGCAAACGAGAAACAATTTATTCGGCACTGCATTCGCTATGAATTCCATCAAGGAAAGAGCGCCGCAAAAGCGTGTGCATCAATTTGTTTGACTCTTGGAGACAATGTTGTATCCAAAAGTACGTGTAAATTTTGGTTTAGACGGTTTAAAGAAAATGATTTCGACGTTAGCGATCGTGAACGTAGCGGAGCCCCTCTCAAGACTGAGGACGATGAATTGCAAGCATTACTCGATGAAAATTCGTCCCAAACGCAAAAAGAGTTTGCATTACAACTGGGAGTAAAGCAACAAACCGTTTCTAACCGTTTACAAAAGATGGGAAAGATTCAGAAAGAGAGAAAGTGGGTACCATACGAATTGAGCCAGAAGAACAAAGATAACCGTGTCGAAATGTGTCTGAATCTGTACAACAAACAGCACAGAAAGTTTTTCCTGTGGAAAATCGTAACGGGTGATGAAAAGTGGATACATTACAATAATCCCAAGCGAAAAAAATCATGGGTAGACCCCGGCCAACCATCCACATCAACGCCAAAGCGGAATATCCACGACCAAAAGGTAA
Organism: Linepithema humile; assembly: GCF_040581485.1. Classification (NCBI taxonomy): domain Eukaryota; kingdom Metazoa; phylum Arthropoda; class Insecta; order Hymenoptera; family Formicidae; genus Linepithema; species Linepithema humile. Next base: position 10,727,938 of record NC_090129.1, read on the forward strand.
TGCTCTGTATATGGTGGGATATGCAGGGTGTGCTATATTATGAGCTTCTGCAACCACGTGAAACGGTTGATGGTGATCGCTATAGTCGACAACTATTGAGATTGAACGAAGAAATCCGTCGAAAACGTCCATATACTGGCAAAGGATTGCGTTCGGTGAAATTGCTTCATGACAACGCTACGCCTCATGTCGCTAAAACGGTCAAAGAAACATTATTGACGCTTGGTTGGGATGTTCTACCGCACCCGGCCTATTCGCCAGATATAGCGCCAAGTGATTATCACTTGTTCCGTTCGATGCAAAACGCATTGTCTGAGGTACGCTTCCGGAATATTGAAGAAGTGCGAAAATGGGTCGACGACTTTATTAAATCAAAACTTTAAACGAAACTTTCTTCACTGCCGGAATTCGTAAGCTGCCCGAAAGATGGCGCAAAGTCATAGATAATAACGGAGAATATTTTGATACTTACCAGGTGTACAAGTATGAAATGCAGATTTGAGACAACAGATAGTGTACCAATGCAGTGTGTAGTATAAAAATTTGAAGTATATGCCATTTAGTTGTGCCATCAACAAAAGTCAACGCGCACAAGTGCGCGATAAATTGAAAAAGTGTTTGCATATTATTGTTTTGCTGTGTTCAATATGTCGAAATTTGTGCCAAATAAAGAGCATTCGCGAACAGTGTTAATTTTTTGTTTTTATTTGAAGGAAACTGCTGCTGAATCATACCGATTACTTCGAGAAGCTTATGGTGAACATGCTCCATCACAAGATACGTGTGAACGATGGTTTCGGCGTTTCAAAAGTGGTGATTTCGATGTTGCAGACAAGGAACACGGAAAACCACCAAAAAGATACGAAGATGTAGAATTGCAAGCATTGTTGGACGAAGACAATTCACAAACACAAAAACAACTCGCAGAGCAATTGAGCGTTAGTCAACAAGCTGTTTCCAATCGCCTACAAGAGATGGGAAAGATTCAGAAGGTCGGCAGATGGATACCACATGAGTTGAACGAGAGGCAGATGGAGAGGCGCAAAAACACATGTGAAATTTTGCTCGAACGATACAAAAAAAAGTCGTTTTTGCATCGTATCGTTACTGGGGATGAAAAGTGGATATATTTTGAAAATCCCAAGTGCAAAAAATCATGAGTATACCCAGGCGCATCATCCACATCAACCGCAAGACCGAATCGTTTTGGCAGGAAGACGATGCTCTGTGTTTGGTGGGACCAGAAGGGTGTGGTCTATTATGAGCTGTTAAAGCCTGGTAAAACGGTTAATACCAAACGCTACCAACAACAATTGATCGATTTGAACCGTCCGCTACTCGAAAAACGACCAGAATATCGAAAAAGGCAACACAAGATCATTTTTCTCCATGACAATACTCCATCACATACGGCAAAACCGGTTCGCGACACATTGGAAGCACTCAGCTGGGAAGTTCTAGCCCATGCGGCTTACTCACCAGACTTGGCTCCTTCCGATTACCACTTGTTTGCATCGATGGGTCACGCACTTGCTGAGCAGCGCTTTGGTTCGTACGAAGATGTGAAAAAATGGCTCGATGAATGGTTCGCGGCAAAAGGGGAAGATTTTTACTGGCGTGGTATCTACAAATTACCCAAAAGATGGGAAAAATGTATAACTAGCAATAGAGCATACTTTGAGTAAATTACTTTTTATCATTCTTCCGAATTTAACGTGTTTTTTTTTTTTTAAAAGAATCCGCATTTTATACTTGTACACCTGGTAAGAGGATGCTGGAGTGCCAGACGAATTCCGACGCGAAAGCGCCATCATTTCGATAGAACTAAAAACGAGAATAACATTATCGGCGTAGCCTACAGACCTACGCCGCGTAGGTCTGTGTGTACGCATTTGTTTGTAGTGGTAACTTACTACACTGACGTGTGGTCTGTGTAAGCGTTATCGGATAGTTTGTAAACAAACGACTCTTGCGCTTGTTTCCTCGACTAAAATTTCGTCACAAGGCTGCAATATAATGTACGAGACGACATAGGCGTATACAAGGTGTCAAATAAATATGAACAAAATATGATAAAATAATTAATAAAAATATATATATAATATTATACAGGGTGTCCCAAAAATTTTGATAAAGCGCTCGTGTGCAGATAGAACGGACTAAACTGAATCAAAAAGTCCTGTATCATTTTGCAATTTTCGCAACAATTAACGAGTTATAATTACTAAAAGTCACCGAATAAGCACGTATCCGTCCAGCCTATCGCCATATCGAATGCAAGCGCGCGGCGAGATACAACCGCCCAGCGATCATGATCGCTAGGTGCGCGGGAAGTTGTTTACTACAAGCGGCAAAATTCGCTCTGATATATGACGATCTCCCGTTTTTGTTATTGTAGTAAATACCTATGTAGTAAATACAAAATAACTAATTAACCAATTAATTAATATTTACATATACACATATATTGAATAAATAGTTATCTTTATTTTGTATTTTATATGATAATGACTGAAATAATGAGAGTAAATATCATTTCAGTCATTATATAAAATACAAAATAAAGATAACTATATTCAATATGTATATGTATGTATTGAATAATTAATTTATTTATTTATTTATTTTGTATTAATTACATAAGAATAAAAATAGGGAAAGCATATAACAACGAAGCGTATTACTCCTGCTCTCGTCGTGCGTTGTCGAACGTGCGCAACGCGCGATTATTCGTCAATGCTTTTTAATTAATATCTCAATTATTATTGCAAAAATTATAAAGGACTTTCTATTCAGTTTACTGCACTCTACCCGCACACGAGCGTTGGCACAGACATTATAAAACACCCTGTATATATTTTAATCCTACGTTACAATATAATACCCGTGTGGGGTTGCCAGTTCCCCATCGGAAGTCTCTCCAGATGCCGGCGTACCGGTGAGCACCGGAAAAATAAAATACTCGGGATGGACCAAAACTAGCAATTAGTGCAATGGATAAAACAAAAACGGACAGTAGTATCCCAGGTGGTAGTCGGGACATTGACCCTGGAAATCCAACCTCTTCGGAGGCCAGTTCCATGGATTCTGGGTGGGGGGGGGGGGGGAAACATTGTTTTTTATAGATACTAAGAAACTAACAATTATTGAAAACAGGAGCCAAAGCCAAAATCTAACTTATAGTCTAAATATCGATAAAGCTCACTACAAATTTTTAAGCTGCGGTAGACCAAGAAGTAACTCACTACATGCAACATCTAACGAGAACTTTAGGTCAGTAAACGCAAAAGTGCAAGTACAGAAGCAAAGTTGTAATAAAACTGCACATCCCAACGCAAGCAAAGATGACGTATGGAGAACTGTCCCTGAAAGGAAAAGACTCCGTGAAAGTCCAGAATCCATGATGGAAAAATCAAAACAAATCAAAATACAAGACTATTGATTGAGCTCACCGTTACCAACTTCTAATAGTTTTGAAGTCCTTAGTGATAACGCTCAAGAATCAGTAGATAAAGTTAAACCATTAAAACCCCCATTTATTTACATTGTTAGAGTAAGTACCCAGACAGCACGTATGTCCAAAATCGGGACATAAGACGGCTTAAAGACGTCAGTAAAACGCCTTTTAGACACGGTATCTAAAAGACGTTTTAATGATGTCTTTAAGATGTCTTATGTCTCGATTTTAGACATGTGTGCTGTCTGGGTAACATCCAACCTCTTAATGAACTACTTAATAAAATAGCAAGGGATGGATATGAAATTAAAATACTAAGGGATAAATAGGTAAAGATTCAGCCTAAAACCTCAGAGAATTACTCCATAATAATTAAGGAGTTAAAGCTTAAAAACACTGAATTCCATACCTACAAACCGAAGCAAGAAAAAAGCTTCAGGGTGGTTTTAAAAAATATGCACCACTCGACGGACTTGCAGGAATTGAAGCAGGGCATAGAAGAGCACGGTCATAAAGTTATCAACTTGTGGAACTTTAAACATAGAGTTACTAAAAAACCACTACCCCTTTTCCATCTCGAACTCAAGTCAAAACACGAAAATAAAAATGTATATAATCTTAAATCATTACTTCAATGTCGTGTAATTATAGAGCCGCCAAGACTAAGAAGGGAGATACCACAATGCGCGAATTGCCAACGGGCACACTAAGGGATTTTGTAACCGACAAGCCAGATGCATTAAATGCGCTGGAAGCCATTCAACTAAGAGATTGTAGTAGAAAAACGAGATCAGAGCATGTGAAATGTGTGCTATGCAATAGCAATCATCCCGCCAACTATAATGATTGTGTTGTTTATAAACAAATACAAAAAGTAAAATATCCTCCATTGCGTCCAAAGGGGATTTCTAAACTAGCATTACTACATACTAAAATGGACCACTCTACAGTTAATTCAAAACAAACTTATGCTCAAGTTACGAAGTCCCAGCACATTTCTACTTAAAACAAAGAATCGTACAACACAGATAGGGGCGAACATAGCCCAAACAAATCAGACACAATTCAAAAAATTTTAATTATATTAAAACAAATGTTTACGCAGGCTACTACTATGACAAACCTGTTAGTAAATTTCATTGATGAGCTTTTAATAAAATTAAACAATTAAAGATAGCCGTTTGAAATGCCAACGGGCTACCACAACACAGGAATGAAGTAAAATATTTCATCAATGTCCATAAAGTTGATATAATGTTAATCTCTGAAACGCATTTTACCAATAAAAGCTTTTTTGGGATATGGGCGTAAGCCCAAAGGATTTGTTCGATTTGGTTGAAAGTTTTCAGAGACCAATTTTGTTAGAAAAATATAAATTTATTTTTCTCGTCAGAGAATGAGTATGTACAAGTTTGAGTTGTGTTTAAATTAATTGATTGCGCCAAAGGCGCTTTCTCGGTAAAGTTGTAAAACCGAGAATTAAAAGAAAAATTGACGGGCGCGGTAAGAGATTACCGGCCGCGTCTTGGTATACTGAACGGGTCCTAAAAAGGACGGTTCAATTGAATCCGCTCGTTGTAGCCCCTTTCCCGGCGTCGGTGGAACTCCGTTTGGGAAGTGGTCTTCCGTCTGGCAACTGCTCTCTGAGCAGGCTCTAGGCGGCGAAGTTTGGATCGCCACGGAACGAGTTTCCGGTGTGCCGGTGGCTGTCACCGTCTCGGCTCTCGGTATTGCGGAATGCTCCGTGTACCGAGGAGAGAGAGGTCTCTGAATTTGGATGTCGCCTTGTACTAGAGTGTCCCTTGGTGGCCGAGTTAACCGGACGCAGAACTCTAGTGGAATTAGCTTCCACGCTAGAGTCTGAGGAGGTGACGGCGGTACTAAAGTTTCAGCGGGCCGCTTAGTTGTAATGTGCGGCCGATGCTGGGACTCTGTTTTCCTTTTACGTGCCTTGCGAGGCAGCGTGAGAAAAACTGCGAGACAATTTGCCTCTGGTTAAATTCTGCTAAAGCAGAGTCTGACTCAGATCAAGGGCCTTGGAGAGAGCTCGCCTTGAAGCGAGTGAGTGAGGAAAGATCTGCGGAGAAGCTCTTTTATATTGCTTCGATCGAAGCTTGATCGCGAGAAAGCTCTTCACCGCCTGCGCAACCTAGCGGTGTCTCCGCAAGCTCATAACTCGGTAGAAGGCCTGCGGCGCGTAGCGGCGCCGCGGCGTATTATGCCGCGTCAGTGTAGCGGTGTGGCGGTGAGCCGCCACACGGGATACCAAATTTCAACTTATATCACACAATGCAATCAGATGGAACAGCCCATGGAAGCTCGGCCATATTGGTAAAAAAAAACAATTAAACATTATGAGCATGGCAAATATAGCAAAGATCATCTGCAAGCCATCTCTATAGTGGTAGAGGACTGGGTTGGTCCGATCACAATTGCAGTAACATACAGCCCGCCAAAATGCACCATTAACAAGGAACAATACCTGGATTTTTTCAAAACTCTTGGCAATCGCTTCCTAGCGGCGACTATAATGCCAAGCACGCCCAGTGGGGATCGAGAATTACATCACCAAAGGGACGAGAACTTATAAAGGCTGCTGAAAAACTGCAATTAAACATAGTTTCTACCGGTGAACCGACCTACTGGCCCTCGGACAAAGGCAGAAAACCTGATCTTTTTGGAGTTGCCAGAGGGATTGCATCAAGATATGTTAAATGCGATTCCAGCTACGAGCTCTCCTCTGACCATTCACCAATTCTAATTACAATCGCAACTGCAACTATAAAAGAAATGCAGAACCGCAAATTACATATAATAATAACAATTGGGATAACTACCGCGAGCTGATTAGATCAACTATAAACTTGAGGATACCATTAAAAACTGAACTGGATATTATCTCGGCTGTTAAGCACTTCAATGAATGTATTCAACAAGCAGTTTGGAAATCAACACCTTTCTCTTCTGAGCAAGAAGTTACCTTAAATTGTCCTAACCATATCCAGGAAAAAATAAAGGAAAAAAGGAAGATCAGGAAACTTTGACAAACTACAAGATGTTTTATAATTAAGAAGAAATTAAATTATGTCACAAAGGAGGTAAAGGATATATTGAATAAGGATGTTAACGGAAGTATGCAAACCTACCTTACGGAGTTTGATGCTACCCCGGCAACCGCCAGCTAACCTTCGATTATTCATTGTGGAGGATAACGAGAAGATTTAAACAGCCTAAGTCAATAAATCAACCTTCTGTACATAGACCTGATGGTACCTGGGTCAGAAGCAATATCAAAAAAGCGGAAACTTTTGTTCAGCATCTCTCTGAGGTTTTTAGACCTAATCCCAATTTATGTTCATCTGAGGAACACACCATTGAAAAGAAGGTAAACAAAATACATCAACTAGGTCAATCAATTAGAAAGTTTACCAAAAACGATGTCTATCGTGAAATCACAAACTTGAAGCCAAAAAAGTCTCCGGGTTATGATTTAATAACAGGTGCAGCGTTGAAGAAATTACCAGGTGAGGGAATGATATTCCTTACGTAACTGCTTAAGGTCATCATTCGAACATGCACCTTCCCCTCACAGTGGAAAGTTGTCCAAATAAAAATGATCATAAAATCAGGCAAACCCCCAATGATTCCAAATCATACAAACCCATTAGCCTATTATCCAATCCTGCCAAACTATTTAAAAAACTACTTTTTTTCAGGTTAATGACGGAAATTGAAGAAAGGCAGATAATACCTGACCACCAATACGGGTTTAAAATGAAACATAGCACAACGGATCAAGTACATAGAATAGGAGATACAATTTACAGATCATTCGAAGCAGGAAAGTACTGCTCGGCTATTTTCTTAGATGTTGCCCAGGTCTTCGACAAAGTATGGCACACTGGCCTGCTATACAAAGTTAAAACTAAGTTACCTATAAATTATATTGCATTTTTTAAATCTTACCTAACTGACCGTCACTTCATGATTAGATATGGGGAAACGCTATCAGAGTTAAAACCCTTTCATGCTGGTGTCCCACAAGGAAGTGTCTTAGGCCCCATACTTTATCTGATCTATACTGGAGACCTCCCACAAACAACAAGAATAACAACAGGAACCTTTGCGGATGACACTGTCCTGATTGCGACCCGCGCCGATTCGATACAGGCCTCTAAGTTGTTACAAAAAGGCTTAATTGAAATAGAGAACTGGACGAACAAATGAATTAAGATTAATGAAACCAAGTCTATACATGTCACGTTTATTACCAAGAAACTAAAATGTCCGGTAGTTAAACTACACAATCCCCCAACAAGATGAAGCCAAATATCTAGGTTTACACCTAGACAGGCGCTTAACGTGGAAAAACACATATCAACCAAGCGCAAGCAATTAGGTATTAAGCTGAGACAGACGTATTGGATCATTGGCAGAAAGTCACAAATAACTATTGAAAATAAGTTACTTATCTATAAGAGCGTAATCAAACCTATTTGGATCTTTGGAATGCAGTTATGGGGAACTGCCTCAAATTTCAATATAGAAGTAATACAACGCTTTCAGTCAAAAATCCTTCGAATTATGGTTGATGCGCCTTGGTATATGACTAACGAGACCTTGCATAGAGATCTGGGAATGCCTACTGTTAGAAAGGAGGTACGAAAAGCCAGTGGGAAGCATAAACTAAGATTGCAAAACCATCCAAATGAAACTGCGGCCAAACTAATCAAGAAACCTTATTGCACTCGTAGACTCAAACGAAGAATTCTTCAAGATTTGACTGAGTAATTTAGTAGACCTTTAGGGTGTGTCATTGGACACATATCGTGCTAAGTCTGATATTTTTTAACACAAAAAGTACTTATTGTCCTGAATGCGACAGTATTATATTTATGTATAGAAGTTAAAAAAAAAAAAAAAACGTTACAATTATATTTTTATCAGATGTATATGTTAAAATATTTGTTAGTGTTCTCATTTTTTATCTCTTTTCTGTCAATGTATTTGCATAAACATTTAGAATACTAAAAATAATTTAGTAGAATATTCAATGAATGTTCTTTAGATGATATTAAATATCTTCTCTGAATATTCCTGGAATATAGTAAAGAATATTTTTTCAACCTACCTGGAATATTGGTCTCATTTGAACGTTCTCTGAAGATTTAAAGAACATCTCTTATAGTACATTGAAAGAATATTTTAATATTCTTAACAAATATTTATAAAATGTTTATAGAATGTGTTTGCGTTATTTGGGCGATAATATAAGGTTTCAAAGTAGAGCGGATATAAATTTCTATGTATTGTAATATCTAGTGACCTTATCTACAAATGAAAGAAGAACCCTTTAAAGATTTATTTCTGTATATTTTGGCTTGTGATTCTGGTTGGTCGGTCGGCGAAAACAAAAGTAACACACGAGCAATGAGCAGGCAGAAACTTTACTTTTTGTTGCCGTGCGACACTTTCCTAGCACACTCTTACAGCATACTTCTCACAGTCAAGCCACGTGAAACACGCGCTTATTTGTCAATTATTTTTAATTAAGTTCTTTATAATTATTGTAAAAATTGCAAAATGGTAAAGAACTGTTCAATTCGGTTTACAGTGCTCTATCCGCTTACGAGCATTGTCGTGATTATTCTGAGACAACTTGTATAAATAAATTTCTTACTGATATAAAATTCATCAACTAATTTTAAATCATAGAACATAAAGGTATTTTTTGAAATATAAACTCTATAATATTCATGATCATAATTATGGTATTGTTATATATAATAATTACTGGTAATCTATTGTTGTACTTGAAGAAAGTTAAGAAATTTTGGACATGATATATACTTACGAGTTTTATTCTTTGCATTTAAATGTTTTTGATGCACGAAAACATCATATATAGTTCCGATTATCATCGCGCAAATAGTAAGCATTAAAATAACACTGCAATCAAAGATTAATATTTATAAATATCTCTTTGCTACTTTTCTTAGGACTTTTGGAAGTTATATAAAAATGTGCATCTCTATAGTCCTATACAGAGTGGTCCATGGAACTGAATCAAGCTCAAGTACTTATTCTGTTGAAGATAGAAAAAAATTGTAGAGAAAAAAGTTAAATGAAACATAACATGAAAAATCTATGGACGCGAACATACTTTATCTATATATTTAATTAGTATGAACTGGTTAACTAATATTACTTCACATGTCTTCAAGTGTTTATACTCAAAATCCATAATCGTCAACACAGTGGAACGTTTAAATATTACCTTAAATAAAGCATATATCTCACTCAAAAATGTTAAATATCTCATGAAGTATTAATTTTTCGAGCATCTTATCCTAATACTTTTATACAGAGATTATACAAAGGAACTTATTTATGCAGAAAATTACGTATTTTTATTAAAAAAAAGCAATTGCATTTTTCTGGTGCATCGTTGCACTTGCGAAAAAAATAAGTCTAGAAAATTTTTTCATGTTATGTTATTTAACTTTTTCCTCTATCGTTTTTTCTATCTTCCAAAGGACAAGCGCTAGCACTCGGCCCAGTTCCGTGGACCACTCTGTATATAAAATATATATCAACACTTCAGAGTTATACTATGTAAAGTCACATTTTCTCGAAAATTGAGTTATTATTGTCATAAAACTATATTCCAATTGATATTGATATCTGTTCGAATTATTGTGCGCTAATTTGAATCATTTGATTCGCTCGCGGCGCGGTGCTCTTTTGTCGGACGAGATCGTTCTTGCTCTCTTTCGTTTTTGTTTTTCGACACGGCAACCATCTGTATGTGAGTTTATCAATTTATATTAGAATAAAGCGTATCAGTTCAAGCATAATCTCTCGATGTAAAACTTTGTCTTATCCCGATCTTATCATACATAATACTAATTTTTACCCAATGACAAACAGTTTTAAGTTCTTACAAGGAAAGGGACCCAAGTGTCCCCCTCCGATTTTGACGAGCTTTAAATATGTTGTAAAGTAGCTCAAAATAAGAGACACGTATTTTTTTTATGTGCTTTCTCACACGTTTAGGGTTGAAACAACCCCTACAAGCTAAAACGGTTTTTTTGGTTTTGACTGAATATCGTCAAAACTGTAAGAGATATCAAAAAATGTTTCGAATAAAAGTTGCATGGTTTTTTATGAGCTTTATAACCGCGTAGCTCGATTTTTAAAAAATTTAATATTTTTTAATTTACCCTTACCCCTTCTTATTATTTTTACGAATTTCAAAATTTTTGTTATGACAAAAGTTGTAGCATTTTTTACGCTGAATACAACCATATATGATTTTATTATGTTTCAAAATCGCATCTTTCAGAAATGAGCTGTCAATGTCGCACTATATGCGTCGCGCTGCGATATATGCATATATATGCATAACGCATCGTTTGTGCCGCTTGTGTAATCGATGTTTGTCGCGCATGTGTAATTGATAAGATGAATAAAATTAGAAATAAAGATTAGCATGTTATAAAGTATTCGGAAAAATGTTCTGATCAAAGAACAAAGTTCACTAAAGTTGTTGCCAAGGCATCTCCTCTAAATTACACTTTTATAGTTATACTAGAACAATACAAGCGCGCGCTGCGCCCGTGCACTTATTATAATAATTTAATAATTATGAAATCTAAATATTTTAATAAAATTTAAAAAATTTTAAATAATCGTCAAAATAATCTTTGCTCTTAAACTATCAAACTGTCAGAATAATCGAGATAACCAATCAGCGTCGCGGATAAGCGTCAACAATACTTTTGATACATTCGAGTATCGATTTTTCATGCCTTTTTTAAGAGTGGATTATATCGAAAGAGAAATAAATAAATAAAAATCTTACAATTAAAATGCAATTTATTGTTTTTCAATGGTAATGCAAAAAAATCCAATTAATTTCAAGTTTTTCTATTAATCAATACTAGAAACATTTGTTTGTTTATTATTTTATTTCTTTTATAATAATATATGTCGAAACAATTACAACTTTACCTTCAACAATAACATACTACATATATTAAATATAATACATATATTAACATATATTAAAAACAGATGAATTTATGGAACAAACGTATCACAAAGGTGATGTTCGTGAAGAAAGTGATTTATACAAAGTGACTTTTTGCACCATGCGCAAGTAATTATTGCAGGTGCGCCACAAATATCGCATGTTGGTTTTGACTGTTTATGGAAACAAAATTCCACTGGTGTTTCGAATTCTTCGGGCTTATTTATTACGTACCTGCTTTTATACTATGCGTATTTCAATAAATTTCTGAATCTTGGCGATGAAAATTGAGTCAATGACTGTAATTTTAAAATGGTGTTTCTTGCATGCAGATTGCCTTCCAGACCTAAAAGCATTACAGTATCAGAAAAGTGTCTAATAAAATTCTTCCACAAACGAAAACCATATACATCCAATGGTTGTATTTTTCCTGTTGTTCCAGCTGGTATAGTCAACAAAATAATATCTTCTGTGGATTCTGGTTTAGATTCTTGAATAATATTTGGACAATGACCAAAGTTTAGTTCATGAATCTAGTAGTAAAACAGATTTTGGACCTACATTTAGAAAAAGTACGTCTTGCAACCAAATTTTAAAATAATGCGCTGTTAGTTTTCCGGATTTTGAAGCCGTAACAAAAATATTAGGTGCCTTAAACATTGTTTCTTGCACTCTGGGACCAAATGTTCCACTAACTTCTTTTAGTACAATAAAAAGAGGCGATAATAATTTACCATCGGCTGAAACAGTAGGTTGTATAGTATAGCTATGCGTAGTTGCCGATACGGATTGTACTGCAGATTCAATCTTTTTTGTTCCTTTATATGCCAATGTACGACCGGCATGAAGTTCTAATTGGAATCCACTTTGATCATTGTTGTAAATATTTTCAACTCCATATTCTATTATTTGATATTTAACGTTTTCAATAAATGTGTTACATTTTTCTTCAAAATCGACGTTAGACAATATAGATGTTTTTCTTATAAATTTTGTTATTTTACGAGATACAATATTATGTATTATTTAAAATTTTCGTATCCATCGCGATGAAGCTGTAAATTCTGGTACATTTAAATTTTCCTGTGCCCGAATAGCCCATCGAGCTAAATCAGCGTCGTGAACAATAATTCTATTTTCAAGAGCTGTATGAAAATTATTTAATGTATATTCCGAAATTTGTTTTAATTTTTCGAATCTACTGCCACCTTGATTCACTTGAATTTCCCATCGTCGTAATTGACGTAATGAATATACTTTCCGAAATCTTTGTTTTACTCCTTCTAATGTTCTTGGCCTTGTTGTATTGCTTTTCCAAAATTCGACTGCATTTTTTTTATATCCATACGGAATACGTCCATCTGTAGTACATATAACTTTAGGATTTGCGTCCATAGCTCACCTTCTTCCTCTTTATCTCCTAGTTCGAATTGCTCTGCTGTTGGAATATCGTTATCGTTTTCATAATCTAAAGATTCTTCTACTTCCATTTTGTATCTCTCATCGCGCATTTCTTTCAGCATAGATTCTATTTTATGTGCCATTTCTCGTTCTTCAGATGTTATCGGACTTGTTGATAGATTAAGGGCCGAAAAAATTACGTATACTAACATTATTACGTTAAATGGATTTAATTGAACCATTCTGAAAAATATAACAATTAAATATTTCTCCTTATTTGTGTACAAAAAAATAATACTTACTTTATAGTAAATTTGCTGTTTTTTTTTTGATGCTGTTTTATATATTGTTTTTTCGTAATCACTAACAAGCGCACAACTTTAAAGCATAATATGCACTGACGGGATATGACAACGCGCTGCGCTATAAATGCACTCGAAATGCGACTATAAAAGTGTAAAATAGAGGGGATGTTTTGGCAACAACTTTAGTGAACTTTGTTCTTTGATCAGAACATTTTTCCGAATGTTTCATAACATGCTAATCTTTATTTCTAATTTTATTTGTCTTATCAATTACACATGCACGACAAACATCGATTACACAAGCGGCACAAACGATGCGTTATGCATATATATGCATATATCGCAGTGCGACGCATATAGTGCGACATTGACAGCTCATTTCTGAAAGATGTGATTTCGAAATATAATAAAATCATATATGGTTGTATTCAGCGTAAAAAATGCTACAACTTTTGTCATAACAAAAATTTTGAAAATTGTAAAAATAATAAGAAGGGGTAAGGGTAAATTAAAAAATATTAAATTTTTTAAAAATCGAGCTACGCGGTTATAAAGCTTATAAAAGACCATGCAACTTTTATTCGAAACATTTTTTAATATCTCTTACAGTTTTGACGATATTCAGTCAAAACCAAAAAAACCGTTTTAGCTTGTAGGGGTTGTTTCAACCCTAAACGTGCAAGAAAACACATAAAAAAAAATACGTGTCTCTTATTTTGAGCTACTTTACAACATATTTAAAGCTCGTCAAAATCGGAGGGGGACACTTGGGTCCCTTTCCTTGTTAGTTACATCGTAGATTGCTACAAACGATCACTTTTCGATTTCAAATGTTGTGCACTTTCAAGTTAAAATTGCTGATAAAGGAGTTTTATTTTTTATATCTGATTTTGATACTTATTTTACAGAAATTAATCTTAACAAAAATCATCGAGCATTCGCAAATATCTTTCAAAATCTGCCACCAGCACCTGTCAAGGGAATAAGTACTCGAAAGTATAATCACTTACAATATCTATTCAAATAAGTGCCTAAAATACATTTTACTGTTAATATATTAACACACTTCGACAGCGTCCTAGAAAAAGATAATTGATTATTTTTATAATTTTGATTTTTTTTCTGTTTTAGTTTATGTTAAATAAATTACAAAATTCAAATAAATTTTCTTCACTAACGATATATCTGTATTTTCAATGAAAATAGGGATGTGTGTGTTGATTGTATAAAGTTAAGTCATAATATGATATTTATCAAGTACACAGTATTAAGCAGGGATCGGCATCATTGATATTTTCAGTAATAATTTCAGCTTTGATTAACAATTACTTACATAATCAATAATTAAACTCGAAAATTATTTGATTACTCGATTAACCAATAATCAAAACGAAAAATTATTTAATTACTTTATTAATCAGTAATCAGGGTATAAAATTTTTCGTTACTCAATTAACCAATAATCAAAACGAAAAATTATTTAATTACTTTATTAATCAGTAATCAAGGTATAAAATTTTCGTTACTTGATTAACCAATAATCAAAGCAAAAAATTATTTAATTGCTTTATTAATCAGTAACCAGAGTATAAAATTTTTGGTTACTTGATTAATCGGTAATCAGAAGGAAATAATTTCAATTACTTGATTACTCAATAATCAAGGTCTGATGTTTCTTGATTATTTTAGTTAATTAATAATCAGCGTAAGGCAGCAATTACATAGAGAAAAAAGGAATAAATTTAACGAAATATTTTTCTAATAAAATTAATTGAATTAATTAGAATTTTTTATGACTGATAAAGAAATAGTTCAATTAACAAAATAATTTCTCCGTTTTCAATGAACTAATATATTTAATGTGAATGAAAGTCTGCGTTTATTTAAAAAAATATTTCGCAAGATCCGGTGATTGCTTCTCTCAATGCAATATCTATTAAGTCACATTAAAATCATATTCCGTAATCACACAACTTTATTTTCTGAAATATATTGAAGTTTGATATTATACCTGCAAACAAAATATTAAAAAATCTGCAAAACGTTGTAAGTATTTTACTGAGAGTATATCAAAAACAAAAAATCTGTTTACATCTTTCTCTACAAAAATTATATTTATGTGACTTAACATACTCTGCCTCTCTAGATGCTGATATATATGTAATGTATGACTTTTTATTTTTTGACGAACCTGATGAGAGGTATCGCACCACTAAATAACCATTGATGATCGTCTTTTAGATCTTTAACTTCGATCAATCTGAAATCCATGGCATAAAGATTACCAATCAAGAGAAGTCTATCTTGAAATATTCTCTCCAGAATAACGCTTAGATCATTTATAGAACATGATGCTGGTAAACAAAGGCCAAGTACAATTAAATCCTGAAAAGTAATTCTTTTTACATATTGTAACATATTGTAATATCAAATATATATTATTATTTTCAGAGATTTGTTCATCGTTAACATTATATTTTTATTGTGTTATACTTAATTTTAATTTAATTTTTTTAAATCTACATAAATTTACAAATTTCAAAAATTGGTTTAAAATTTGATATGTTTTATCCGATTTCATACTTCATAAAGATCTGTCAACTTACTTCGTTTGGTAATTCCACGTGGTACTGAAGAGTACTATTGTGTTTAAAGTGGGCAACAAAGTAATTAATTTTGAAAGGCGGATACTCTTTTTGTCGATCACGGTATAGTGAATTATTTAATAAATTTCGTTTTGAGAGTTCAAAAGGATATTTATTCATTGTATCGTAACACTGGCTGCGACTGCCTAGCCAATAATTATTTCCATAAAGAAAGCCTGATTTAGGTTCACCGCTAGAATCTAGCACTTAAATATGAAAAATAAACAATTATTATTTAAACAAAATATAGTATAGTATTTTTTAATGGTTATTAATTAACGACTAATAATTATTAAAATAAATATTATTATTTTTTGCAATTTTATATTGAGATGGATTTTATATGATATTTTCCAAGTAAACACAGATATATAACTACTATATTGCCATAATATAACACAGTGTAATATACAATATAACATACGTCAAAACAACATATCCCAGCAAACACAGAATATTGCAACATTGCCATAATATTGCTGCAATGTTCTGTGTTTGCTGGGATAGATTAGTAGTAATTTTTTACTGATATGTTATTGCAGCTACATCACATAAATATAATGAGATTGCATGTATATAAAATGTTATATAACATCAAAATAACAGAAATATAACATTAAAGAAAAAAAATATAACAAAAATATGTCGTTATATTTATGTCATATTGCTACTACTTTTCATAAACAGAAAATAACGAAGCAACAACAGTTATTAATCGCAATATTATCCCAGCCAGCAAAATCCTAGCAGTATGCAAACATATCTAATCATGAATTTACAGTAGATTTCACTGCACTGCGTCCTCATTAAGCTTTGTTTTCACCAGTACAATGTGCCAACACAATGACAGTAAAAATGTAACAGAAATAGAGCATGATTTGTCATCATGACGTGACAGCAGAAACGTAACAGAAATCGAACATGATCTACTGTCACGATATGACAACAGAAACACGGTAGAAACGAAGCAAAGTCTGCTCTTGACAGCAAAAATAAAAAATGTCTTAATGTAAGTCAAAAATCGAACCTGTCTTTCGCTTGCCAGATAAATGTTTTTATCACTACTAGACTATTTATACTTAGAAACCAACCTATTAAAAAATGTATTTCTTTCACTAACAATTGCGGCTCATCATGCGACGGCAGAACATTTCTGTTACATAACGTGCTTACAGACAAGATTTCTGACGTTACACCGTGACAACACGCTATGTGCAATCTCAGTGTGTATTCTGCCAATACATTGTGCCAGCATATAATGTTTGAAATTTGCTATATTTATGCTGGTAAGACCTGCTCAATTTTTGTCATATTTCTGCTGTTACATTGTGACGCACGTTGTACTCTATTTTTGCTATGTTTTTGTTAACATTATCTGAAACGGCGCATCCTGCGAGAATATTGATAGCATTTTTTGGATGCAAGACATAAATTGCAAAAAGTGCTCTGTCCAATTTTGCTAACTGGGATATTGTGTCTACAAAAGAAAATTATGTAAATCAAGAAAAAATATTAACCCATATAGCACAGAAAGATTTCAGTAACATTGCAGTTATATTTCATTGCAATATTGTAACATGAATATTGTAACATTTGCACAGAAGAGTTAAAATGTTGTTGCAATGTTGTCGTTAGATTGCAGCAATGATAAAATGTCCGTCTTCAAGAATATTGCATATAAAAGTATTTAAAATAAGAATAACAAATTAAACTGTTTTTTATTTTTAATTGCCTTTGCACACTTCCAATGTTTATTCATTAAAAGTAAAAATATCTAAAAGATAAATAAACTATAAACTGTAACTTTTAATTTATAGTTTTCAGATGCAATATTGCAAAGCTGCAGATTGCAATATAACAGAAACATTGCAGAAATATAAAACTGCATCATAACTCTTCTGATATTCCTGTAATATTTTGGAAACATAAAAAAATATTATGCTCTTATTTATAGTAAATTAATCAAAAAATATAATTTTGATACATTAAATTGTAAAATATTGTAGATTTAGTAATTTGTAATTAATAGTAATAATTTATATTTAAGAAGAGATAACTGAAAATATATGTATAGAGTTTATACTGTATGTACTAAAAGTTTAGATAATAAAAATCTTTTTCGAAAGTAAAAGAATTGTAACGAATGCAATAATATACAAAATGTGTATTTTAACGAACAAACTTCAGGAACATATAGGCCGGTATTCATAATCCGTTCTTATATTCAAGATTGTCTTAAGCACGAACTTATATTCGCTCTCTTCGTCAGACACAATCTATGAGTGACGAAGAGAGCGAATATAAGTCCGTGCTTAAGACGATTTTGAATATAAGAACGGACTATATGAATACCGCCCATAGAGGCATTCAAAATTAGAACAGCAAATTATGTACTTTTTCTTTTTTTGAAATCCCTCTATATATTCTTAATGTTTTCTATAAAGAACAGAAACATTTGTAAACTATTATATAAATCACAAGTTGCAGATGAAATTTATCATTTTCAGATACACTTCTGCTCTTAATGAACAAATAAAAGAAGTACGTAAAGAAACAATCGAAAGTAAGAAAAGATTGAATTTATTATTCTTATTTTGGATGCTTTTATATGCTCTAGTAGAGCTATAGATTGTTCGTTAAATTCAAAAGCATCTTGTGCATTACTACAAATATGTTGCACAATATTGCCGTAACGTTTCCTAACAATATTTCTACAGGCAGACATTTTATAACAATATTGCGGCAACATTTCTAAACTTCTGTGCAATGTTACAATATTGCAATGAAAAATTTCCACAATCAATGTTATCAATACAATGTTCCTAAAATCTTTCTGTGCTATATAGATTTCAATCAAGGAGTAAAACCCGTGAACAGAACTTGGACAATATTGAAAACAGTCGATAAACAATGTATTAAGAATCTTACTAACTTTTCAAACTCCACAGTATTCGTTGATCAATAGCGTCTCGAAAATCATGTAGCTCCTTTCCACATGTCGAGTTGAGAAGATTGGCTTTTGAGGCAATGGCATACGCAGGTAGCGTATAATTACTGCCATTATTTTCGTTGAATCCGTGAATTTGTGTAGAGACACATATTAACGCAGAAAAATTTACACAAATGCACAAAGTAAATGCAACTTGCCAGTGTGACATATTTGGACTGTAATATGCAACAAAATACTTTTATTTCCATTCGTTGCTGTTAATTGAATACGAATACTATATAGTTAATTTTGACACGTTCCCTGCCAAGCGTCACATATCGCATATTTGCTGGCGTCAAGCTAGCGTCAAGACGTTTTCGAAACACTGGTCGCAAATCCTTTTTGGTTGATATTTTTCTGAATTATGGGTCTTCAAAATTTATGTACCGCCGGCGTTAACATTACCCAAGATGTATCGCGTGGAGGTCGCACGGTCGGATTTACATGGACAAGGGGACTCACTTTCATCAAACTCCCCGAAGACATGTAAATTCGACCGTGCGACCTTCACGCGGTACATCTTGGATCTTGGGTAATACTAACGCCGGCGGTACTTCAATTTTGAAGACCCATAATTCAGAAAGATATCAACCAAAAAGGGTTTGTGACTAGTGTTTCGAAAACGTCTTGACGCCAGCTACAAGAATATGCAATAAAAAATTAGGGTTCCCATTTAAGAAAATTAAGATCACCTTGATCTAACCTTAACGGCGCCGCCCAAGGTCAAATCAATGGTACCATCTTATGTCTCCCTCCGAACCATATAACTTTTATATGAAATATTTTTCTGTATCTCTCTTAGTTTTCGAGATAGATATATACGGAACGTTCGGGGCTACCTTGTATAATATTGTTGCGTCCCTGTATTTTCGTTTTCTGAGTTTCCGTGCCGTGTTACACCGTTCATTGCTGAGAGCAGAAGATTCGTCTCCAGAGAGACGCTTGTTTACAAACAACGATAGACTGTCAGACTTGGAGGAGCTGTCAAATAGTCGGACGCGTTACGATAACTCTCTTGTATTTTATTCGATTACGGTTACAAATGCTGTAAGAACGTTTTATTAAAGTTCTCGTTTGAATCCTTAAGTGTTCTTTTATTCCGTGAGTGAGCATTTATTTCTGGTGTTAATCGGCCGATTCAAATCGCTTCTCATGTACGTAACAATATTATACATCAAACTGGACAAAAATGTCATATCCCAAATATAAACACATGGCAGTGCTGCAAGATCAAGCATCCTGCAATAGAGCGACATACCCTCATCATACGGGCGAGACTAATTTCCTTTCTTTCCTTCATTTCGTACATTTAGATTCTCGAAAATGAGATCAATGTATGTAATTTTCGTACACTTTAGAATCCGAGATCGTGTACACTTTAATAATGTCTCTCTATTAGACGAATCAATTTTCTGTATGAAAAATATGAATAATTCTCGCACTAACATCCAGCGATGGCATGAGATGCCTCTCAATTCGTATTAATTTGATTTATATCATACGAGCCTAGTCCTTATATATTATAATAATTTTAAAATCACGCAAACTTCAAGTTGCGTCGTTCTCCTACAGATTTGTTTATTTCCTAAAAACCAGCGAGAGTGAATGTTAGAAGCGTGAGGTCTGAGTAGTTCAGTAATAAGAAGAGTTGTCCGTAAAGTGAAAGACCCGAATTCAAGTCCCGGCTTAGCCACTCGCGCCCTGATATTTTTTCTCTCGTTTTTCCTTATACCTTTATATACAAGGGATGGAATATTCTACGCGCTGGGGGATGGAGTGAGGATGGCTTCCTTCCACACGCAAGCGACGCGACGTATCGTGTACGTATACGCTCCCTTCCACGCGCTAAACTACGCGCTAAGCCATTCCTAGATAACATGAGTGCAGGTAACGTTTAGCTACGCAGCAATTGCACAGAACCCCGTGTGATCTACTCTTTAGAAGTAATTCCTATGGGATTTGCTTAAAAATCTAGAATATTTTTAAACGGAGAATACACGGATATTCATTATATTTACATTTACCGATATTTGTAAAATTTATATTTATATTTACTGATATTTGTAAAAATGTATAAAATAACCGTGATTTCAAAAGTTTTTGGGCACTAACTTTTTAAGGAAGCATTTTTCGACTCATGTTTGTAGGAAATTATTGGTTCAGAATCAAATTTTCTATAAGATCTCAAAACCTCGCCGGAACGTTCGAGGCCACTCTATATATACAGGGTGGACCATTTTAATCACTTTAGTCGATTTTCTCAAAAACTAAAGCAGATACGAAAAAATGTTTCAGACAAAAGTTTCACGATTTCGAGAGGGAAAGAATATGCCGTTGTCAATTCAATCGTAGGTGGCACCACTTTCGAAATTTCTTTGTTTCAACCATTTTTTTAAATGGAAGTCGATTTTTCTCAAATAAAATATTTTATCATATTTAGTTTATATCTATCAGACACATTGTATAAGCCTATTTTGTTTCGTATGTACATCATAATCATACGATAGAATTTCGATCGAGAAAAAAAGTACAAACTTTACAAATTATCTGATAAGACATAAACAGACCACCTGTAGTGGATTACGAATAAAAAAATACGTATTTTTTCAAATTTGCCAGCCCATGTTACGTCGCCTCTGGCATTACTTATTAAAAATTGTCAGCTGACGTTAGATCGCCTCTGACTTCATTTATAAAAATAAACCAGTTCACGATAGATCATCTCTGACAATATTTATTACAAATTACCAGCTCACAGATAAATCGCCTTTGACAATATTTATTTTAATTTGTCAGCACACGTTAGATTGCTTCTGACGATATTATTACAAATTGTCAGCTGATGATAGATCGCCTATGACTATACGTATTAAATTTTGTCAACTCAAGATTAATCGCCTTTGATTATATTTATTAAAAATTATCAAAACATGATGGATTGTCTCTGACTTTATTTTTACAATTTTGCCAGTTCACCAGAAAATAGCCTTTGGCTTGTCTTATTCTTTATTGTAAGATACTTTTATTACTTCATATGCTTTATGTATATATATTATGTACATATATTATGTGCTCCTTATTATCTATATTTATATCATTATCTATATTTATATCTATATTCATATCAAAATATCTATGTAAAAAATTAACACCATTTTATATACTGTTTTTACAATAAATGTAATGATATATGCCACATATTTTATTTCTAAAACATGATACTAAATACCAAATTAAGCACATAAAATAAGGCTAATTGTAAGTATTTAAAAGAAACATATGTTGAAACAGGTTATTACAAGTCGCAAAATAAATGTTGTTTCTTTTATCAAGATTTTTTTACAAATAATAGACACAAAAAATTGAAAATATCTTTATATTTTATGCTTTATAAATAAATTATATGACATATACATTTATTATAAAAATATATACAATATACAAAATAATATTAATTTTTTTACATAGATATGACTAGATATGAATATACATAATATGGAGCACATAATATACATAATACATACACATGGAGCACACGAATAAAAGTATTTTATAGAAATTAGAATATGAATGTATATAACTAAATGATGCAAATGTTGTATCTACTAACATAAACCACGCCGCTTATGTGTCAATTCGTTGTTAGCGCTTGGTAGATGACGTAAATGTTTAAACGCGTTTTTCTCGCTTATTCTGGAGAGTTGCGTCGTATCACTTTATGTTTCGTGTTTCCCCTGTTAATTTAATATTCTTTTTCTTCTGAAGTTATACATCTTGTACATGTAAACTTGTTAAGCTTGTAAATTATATTAAAAAATGATATGAAACCCTTAAAACAGAATTTGGATGCTAAGTAAAAGAAATTAATGCGAAAAATTTGTGCATTTGTGTTTATGTAATATAGTGGTGATAAGGTAAAAGAGAACAATATAGATTATTCCCCGGATATTGAGATAGAGATATCGAACTAAGATTTAATTAGAAACAGCTAATAATAAAACAAAAAGAAATGGATTGCAAAATTTACACTATCCAGTAGTGCTCCAACTTCTGACCCACTGTACGTTACTTTTATGTGTATGTGTGTGTCTATATAAAAATATATAGTATTTAGTATTTAGTGTGCTGTGCACAGTATAAAAATAATGAAACAAAAAATTTGTTTCTTTCTAAAGACAGACACGAATAAAAGCTGGATAAAAAGGTTAGTTATTACTTGTTGTAATTTAAAGCAATTGTTTCAATGTCAATTGATATTACCTTCTATTTATCAATGAAAGTTTTTATATTAACATGATTTTGAAACAATTGCCAAATAAGAATAGCCAGAGACGGTTTATCGTGGGCTGGCAATTTTTATAAATGAAATCGGAGACAATGTATTGTGGACTGACAAGGGGGACCTCTACCTTGTTGAGTCAAAAAATCGTATTTTTTTTGTATTTTCCAAAAGACTGACCCTTTGAGAATGTTTCTAAAATAATTAGGCAAAATTCTAAAAATTAACAAAGTTATAACATTTTAATGGTGATTAGTAAATATTTCTCGCACATAACAGAAATTTTAAAGCTTTTTTCTTGAAACTACTTTCTTTGACCTGATGTTGAAGAAATCTCGAGAATCAATCAAGAGATTGGCTTCAAATTTTACATAAATCTCAAGAAGATAACTGTCTATCGGTGGAACTTGTTGCCATATCTGTTACTGTTTTTTTTTTATTTAAACAAATTAGCAATTTTTAAACAAAATTTGATTATTTTTCGTCAAAAGGCCACCATTTTGTCAATTTTCAACATTTTTAAAATATTCTAGTTCCACAGATAATTACATTTATATAGATTAGGAATCTTTTTCATTTTCTTGTTACAAATGATTTCCGGAGATGTTTTCAACACAAGCAAGATGCGATTTTTTGGAATGCCCTCACTCAGTGCTTTCTACTATCTATACTTAAAACTTTTTTTATATATAAAAATTCACAAATATTGCTGTAAATGTAATTAAATCAACCTCTAAATTTGAGATCAATATGTCGAATAGTTTTTTTTATAAAAAATTCCCTAAGATCACGTATTTTTTTGCCTCATAAAGAGTAAAAGTCCCCCTTAATAAATATAGTCAGAGGCGATCTAACGTCGGCTAATAATTCAGAAAAAGAAGAACCCGAGGCGTTAATAAATGGAGTCAATAAATGTCACTCTCGTACCATTTATTGACTCCAAAACTTTTTTACTCTGTGTGTGTGTGCGTGCGTGCGTGCGCGTGTGTGAATGGGTGTGTAAGCGCGCGTGTGGTCTCGAATGTTTCTGTAAATGGTTATAAATGCTTATTATTTTATTAAATGTTCAAATTGATGTTCTTTTGTTACATGGCAGTGTCCCAAGCAAACGTAAAATGTATTTATAGCAATGCTCACCTGCGTTTGATTGCCGCATAAACGTTATGAACTGCAGGTCTCAGTAATGCAGCCTGTACGGTGTCTTCACCGTAATTTTCGCAACTGAAACGTGAACCTCATCTACTCAATTTATAAAATCTTGTTTGCCCGTCAAAGTTGTCTTTACTGTCTTTACTGTAATTTATTATATACATTCTGACGTCAGATCTAACGCAAATAGAATGCAAACTCATTATTTATAAATTAATTTGCTATTCAATAATAATGCAAGTTTATTTCAAATCAATTTCCATAATATTATGCAAATATAATATAATAAAAATGCTAATTGTTCAATCAATTAAACCAGTGCTCGGAATTAGTTGAACATTTCAGCCGATTTCCGCGGTATACGCCTTCTTTCCTCTTCTTACCACGCGCGCCGCAGCCGCTAGGGCCAGCGCCGCCGAGCATTAGGAGCGACACTATCTGATTATGAGTGGGTTCTTCTCCCTATTTATTAAAAATTAAAAAAA
The DNA here is from genome assembly GCF_040581485.1 of Linepithema humile. Lineage (NCBI taxonomy): Eukaryota > Metazoa > Arthropoda > Insecta > Hymenoptera > Formicidae > Linepithema > Linepithema humile. The sequence continues at coordinate 10,752,680 of NC_090129.1, forward strand.
TTTATTAAAAATAAATTTTTTATTTTTAAATTTATTAAGTGGAAATATTTCAATAGATTTCCACGTCACCCATGAGATACTAATGCTGACGCGTTTTTTTTTAAGTGGTTTCCCCCGTAGGCCTATTCCACTAAAGAAAAAAATAAATTCTTAATTTAAAAAAAAATATATATAAAAAAGATTTTTTTTAATTAGATTTTCTTGGCCTTTTATGTGAGAATGAACAATTGATGCAACAATGTAGATAGAAACCACTTTTTAAAAAACGTGTCAGCATTAGTACCTCATGGGTGACGTAGAAATCTATTGAAATATTTCCACTTAATAAATTTAAAAATAAAAATTTATTTTTAATAAATTTTAATAAATTTTTTAAAATTTTAATAAATAAGGAGAAGAACCTAGTCACAGAACCTAATCAGATAGTGCCGCTCCTAACGCTCGGCGGCGCTGGCCCAAGCGGTTGCGGCGCGCGCGGTAAGGAAAGAAAAGGAGGCGTATACCGCAGAAATCGGCTGAAATGTTCAACTAATTCCGAGCACTGAATTAAATCAATCAAACCAACATAAGGAGACAAACAATTTTTTCAAATCGTGACAATAAATCATGCTCGATTTTGTTTTTGCTCGTTCGCTGCGTTTTTGCTGCCACACTGCTAGCATATTCATAATATTTAGCTCACTCAATTCAAGCATACTGCAATAAAATTATACGTTACTAAATTATTATTACTATTATAGAGCATAAATTATAATTTTAATTTACCCTTATTTATAATTTTATATATTTTATATATTAAAATAATACTAAATTAAAAAAACAATGATTATCTTGGATTAAGAATGTTATTTTTGATCCGGTTGAGTAAAGTGGTTAATCTAATTTAAAAACGTCAAAGAGCATAAGAAACATATATAGGTTAAAAAATTATTATTATAGAATATAAACTACAATTTCAAACTACCTTATATTACTTTATTACTATTACCTGACAGTCCATCGCCTCATCAACTTGGATTCCTTGAAGCCCTTCGTACAATATTTTATTGAAGCACTCTACAATTAATGCCCTGTCTAGACCGGAGGATGATTTTACTTGTGGTTAATTTTTTTATTAATTATAAAAAATTATTTGGGTCAAACTATCCACTCCACAAGTAAGATCATTCACCGGTCTAAATTAGGCATAAATAAATGAAATTGTAAATTTTGCATCTCTCACAGAATTACCATAGCAAACGACTTTATGAGTCCTTTTAGTGACGTCTTACAAAAGATCCGTCATACGTCTGTACATCGTCTTTAGGTAATGTCTCAAAGACGTAATGAAAAAGACGACTACAGAACGTCGTTAAGACATGCATGTTGTGTTAGTTAAGGATTTCATTAGAGATTCTAAGGCAATAACCCGAGCGGACGGTAGTTGCGTGCACTGTGCTATGAGCGAAGACCTCAGCATCGCAGAGAAGACCGGACGCCGGGGAATCACCGAAGGAGTCACATGCCGGTGACAAAGCCGAAAAAAAGGTCACGTATCGCACCCCCGTTGCTTTCGCCATCTAAAACCTGTTTTCTAACAATGCCTTGCTTCCAACAGCAACGCCAAAGAGACGTAAACGGAAACGCATCAGAGGACCTCGCCCTGCTGCAGAAGGTGCAAAAGATCCCGGATTTAACGCCGTCAGAAAGAACGGAGCGGTTTGAGTAAGGCCCGGCCAGCCTGTCAAGCTTCCCTCCAAACATATCAGACTCTACCGATTTAATATCGACCGGCGAGCCAACGAGTTCTCGAAATTAACAGGAAGCAGGGGCGCTCTGTATTAACTATGGGCGGTTCTCAGAAGCCCCTCTCGCAGAAAATCGGCAAGATGCGCGGAAGAGCGGCGCGGGGCCGAAGGATCAACGGCACGAATTTGGAAGAACTACTGTTCGGTGTGCAGTGACCAAGTGAGAACCAATTCCGGAGCTCGTCCCGACATCGCCGAAGGACCAAACTCATTGTAAGCCGCCTCTCGGGTAGCCGTAAGATAACGTCCGGTGATGGCTGGTAGCGTGAGTCAATTTTTATGTACACTGTGTCTCACTCAGGACTAATTTTAATACCGCATTTGTTACCGTGAGCACATTTCTTTGGCGCGCTCAGTTACCGTGTTACCCCATATCCAGTCGGCTTCGGATACCGTGTTAAAGTCTCTCTCTCGGGAACTAGCTATCCACAGTCTCTCTCGTTTAGCTGCCGTTTTTTCGTTACCGTTTTCGTATTGTCTTTTACGTGAGAATATCGTCTCGCTTATGAGTACCGTCCCGCAGCGTGGGTATCGTAAAGTCTTTTGTTAGAAATAAAGTTTTGATTATTGAATGTCAGCGAACGGAATTTACGTGTGAATGCTCTCAGCGAGACAGCAGATACCGTCATTATAGCGTCTCCGCGAGAAACGAAGGTAATCATGAAAATTACCGCTTCACGACACATCGTTTTTGTAATTAGATAACCGTTCGTTTCAAACTCTGTTTATTTGATTTTCACCGGTCTTGTTCGTTTCGTCGACATAACTGGTGTCGATCTTGTAAAGTATTATCGAGTCGATTGCCATTCTCTGTAATTTCGTTTTCTGATTTCGCTACTGTTGCCGAATTTATTATATGTTACCGATCTTACAGGCGGATTTTCTAGCTACCGTACTTAATGAATCGCTGCCGATATACTGGCTACACCGAATAATAGTCCGATCGTCGCACTACTAATAGCTCATTTTTAACCTTGTTCAAACTGACATTATCATAATAAATTATTGTTAAATGTGCAATATTGAATTGTTCTTGTGCTCGCTTCTCACTCCGGATCCTCAACGAAAATAAAAGAACTGCGCCCCTCTGCCATATACTGAGCAAGAAGCGGCCGGACATATTAAGTAATTTATTGGAGTTACCGTTACCGCGGTGCAATTACACGCACCTGGCGCCCATTTTCGGATACCGATTTTTAAGTTACCGCTGTTACCGCTCCAGTTACCACTGTTACCGCTGTTACCGTCCTGGTTACTGAATCGTGCATTTATTGCCGATATCGCGCAAGTTACCTAGCTCCCGAATTACGTGGAGTACCGCGGGTTACCGTTTACATTGGGCGTGTTCCCTCGGACGTGGCGTGCCCGAAGCTAGTTCATGTCGCAAATATTGGCGCCCAACGTGGGGCCCACGCCGTGAAAAATCAGTGATAACTAATGAAAATAAAATCTGGAGAGTGAGAGAGCAAAGCTTAGTATAATTAAATAATTATGGCTGTGTCTTTGTCATTGTACTAATCCACTTATTACAGTTAATGTTCTTTCATCTGTGAATACGGCCAATGTATCGTCCTCAATATCTATGTTGTCCTACGCAAGTAAGTTGCGATAAATAGATTTTAAGTCCTATTAAAAAAGGACTCTGGAATCTGTGTGCCATCGCATATATACACGATACCGCTTACTGTGTTGGCGCGTGCCGCAGCGCTCAGCTGTAGAGTTTTTTTCTACACGTCGCTTGTTCGCGGCCGAGCCGCGATGTAAACATTGACACACGTAATAGCATAGATAATACCGTCTAGACCGTTTTCCAGGAAATTAGCGAAGCTCGCTTTTCAAGAAAATAAGTAGGTCATCAGAAAAACCGAGCCATTTAAATTCTAATTCTTTTTCAGCGTTATTTTTATATTGCCAATTCCGAGCGTATTATAGAGTGCCGTTTATCGTGTCTTTCAGGTATTTGTTACATGCGTAGCCCGATTTTTGAGACCTTTTATTTTACGAAAGATATTATTAAATATAAAAAACATGAATATCGTCATCATAAAATACTTAATATTTCTTAATATTCTATGTCTTATAATATTTTTGAATTGTATAATGTAACAAAGAATCTCTTTGGATCTATATTAGTCGTTTTTTAATTTTATAACTTTTGGTTTAGATTTTTATAGTAATATTGATTGTGAATACGCAAAGTTTTAAAATTATATTTTGTTTCATATAAGTCTCGAATAATTGAAAAATCGTAGGAACTGTTTTAAAGATGCATTTTTTCTTTCTAGCATTCTGCATTATAATGTGTATAATATGCGTAAAAATTATAATACATGAATTGTTTCTGACAATTTTTGCACATATAAGTGCATTCGTTTGTTTATGAAGTGGCTAGGTTTAATTTAGCTGTGTATGTAAATTGTGTTAGAAACAAGATAGTAAAATTATTAAACACTGTTTATCGTTTACATAAGTGACATATAAATATAAATGACACTTTTGCAAATAATAATTTGAATCTTTTTTTTTATTATTTTTAAATATTATAGCAACCCTGGTAGAAATTTTAATCAGGCTCTTGCATGGCACTGATCAGCGTGCCATACTGCCATTTCAGGAACTGACATGACATGCTAGTAAGCACCATCCATAAAATCGTCACGTTTTGCCCGCTGGCGCCACAATTTTGTAATGGATTTTGCGTAATGCTAGCATGGCGCTAGCATGGCTCTAATAAGATACATAATGCAAGCATGGTGCTGGCAACGTGGCATAGGCGCGCGCTCGTGTGTATGTGTGTGTGTGTGTGTGTAATTATATATAATAAATTTAGATTTTAATGCATTTTATGTCAGTGTTTTACTTTTACGAAAAAATATAATACTTTTAAACTATTCGATTATTAACGAAAAAACTATTAAACGCTATTAGTTTTTAATAGTTTGTAATAGTTTTTTGGTAATAATCGAACAGTTCAACAATATTTTTTCGTAAAAGTGAAACACTGGAATAAAATGCATTAAAATCTAAATTTATTAATTATAATTAGACACACACATACATACACACACCAAGTAATAAGTAAAAGTATATAATAAAATAAAGGTTTACAAAAAATATTTTATAAAATATTTTTTTATTAAAACTTATTTATTATATTATTTATATTTATAAAATATTTATTATAATTTTTTTTTGCATTTTATCTTCGATTTATTTGATTCGGTCTTTTCTATGTCCTTCCCAGTCCTTTGCATTAGAAAGTGCTGCGCTCAATGCCTTTATAAGATGATTTCTTGATACAACTTCTCCTTTAAATTCTTTTTGAAGAAATATATCTAAAAATCCGCGAATATACATTTACATTTTAAGAATTATTTTAAGTATTATTTATATAATTTTATATATATATGTACCTTCTATACATGTGTAAAATGGTTCATCCTTTATTATTTTCTTGCCATGCATAATTTTAGTTGCAGTATACCCGAGTAGAAATTTGATCAGGCGTGCCTTGTGTCATATAAGGCCCTAATTAGATATAAATAGGGCATGCCTGACTACGGCATGCCAGATCAGTACCTTTATAGGATCTTTTTTACTCTCGTATGTAATATATAATTAAGGCATATCTAATACGGCATCAGTCAGGACCTTCTCTAAGTTGCCCTAAAAAATCTTTACAGTAAAATCTGGTAAAGTAAGAATCAGGATCTTTATGAGTTTTTTTTTTCAATATATAAATTTGAAAGATGTCACTCTGATATGCCAGAGTAATGAAATCCTTATGGCAATTTTTCTCAATTTCTTCTAACAAAAAATTTTCAAAAGTAAATTTGTCTATGATAAAGCATCAATTAGGGCTTTTTTATTTGACTAATATTATCATTGTAGAAACTACGATTTTTTTTCTTTTATTACGATATTTAGATTTATTTTTTATATACTTGATGTATAATTAATAAAAGGTACTGTGTAAGAATTTTTTTTGGTGTATGAATGATAAGTAATATTTTAAAATAACTTGAATTTAACTATATATTTCTGATATTAACAAATTTAAATTTATTAAAGTTAAAATTATTTCACAAATTTTGGACTCTCTGGTTCATATTTGGCGGAATTATTGCTAATTGTTTCATAATTTGCAAAAGACTGGGACGGATTTCGCTTTATACGGCACCAAAACACAATAGAAAATAAAATTCTCAATCCAAAAAAGCCACAGGATAACAAACATGATAATGATAAAGAGAATAAAATAATGAATCAAGTAATTGAGAGCTTCAGCGAAGAAGACAGCAACGATAAAGAATAGTGAAATAGTTAAAAAAAAAATTAAGATTTTTAAACGTAAGAATATTTTATTTCGCTTTTGTTATTTTGTGTTTTTTTTTTTATAAATGATAAACGGATGTTATGATTTGAACAGATGTTTATGTTATGTGGATTTATATGTCAGCTTGTTTATATTTTGTTTTTAAGCGTGCATTTTTTATCTCTTGAAAAATGTTTAAAAAATGTAAAGATTAAATTCTTAGTATTATTTTTTTACTAATTCTGTAAATTCTTTAAAAATCTTAATGTTCTAAATAAATAATAAAAATATTAAAAATATTCAAATTTATAGTTATTTATTTTAGAGCCTGACAGCATCCTTATGTCAATCCTATTAAGGCTCTTTTTCTTTATCCTGATGTTGTCCTGATAATATGCCTGAAAAGGTCCTCACATGAATCCGGCTAATGTGGTCCTTATTAGGTAAATGAAATCCGGTCCTGACTATGCAACGCGTTACACATCTTGTCAGAACCAAATCAGGTGACCTTACCAGGGCCAGATTATATATTACGGCACTCTGATTTGGACCTGCTCAGACACTTAATAAAATTTCTACTCGGGATCTTAAACGTATAAGTAATTTTTTTCTATGAAAAGTAATACTCCCATTAGCCAATATATTTTTTATATCCGCAATAACTTTGTCAAAAAATGCATTAGAGTCATTTGGTTTTGCAGGGCCTTTGTATATCCCTACCACTATTGGTTTGGAATGCCTAATGTTCGCGAGTCTACACTGAATTGGTCAAATATGAATACTGCCTAATTTGTCTAGATTACATCCGTCGGTGTTAAAGTCAATGTCTAATTCGCTTGGAAGAGATAGTATTGGAAAGCGCTCAAGTTTACGGGAAATGCGTGCTCCTATATCAAAATGAATGTATTCGCCTGGATCAACTTTACATCTGACAACTTTATCTCGTGGAGTACCTACAATTGTTCTCACATCTTTCGGTAAGTTACGAAAACAAGAATGTGTTCTAAGAAGAGATACAATATTATTACCTTGCACATGAGTCAAATTATTTTCTACAAAACAGGAGGCCAGTTTCTCCCGAAACGATGACTCAACCGAAAAAGTACTAACAGAGGACAAAGTATTATCAGAAGAAAAAATATCACTATGAAGAAGAATACTGTCATCTTCAACGTTTATAAAACACGTACTATCGCAAATATTACTTTCCACATAATTAGTATGTTTTGTATGTGACGCGCCCAACGTATCTTCAGTATTAATATTATCTAATTCTCTTAAAGTATTCTTTATATAACTTTGACTTTGCAAGTTAGTTTTTATTTCGGATCTAATTCTTCTTTGTTGTCTATCACTTAATTGATGCCACCTTTTTCGCGAAACGGAGCGTTTCAGTAAATAAGGTTTTATATTTATCTGATGTTATTCCTCGCTGTTGCCCAAATAGCTATTTTCTCACCGATGAAGATTATATAATATCCCTTGCTGTAGTCCAAATATTCCGTCTCACCGAATAAAAATTCTGAAAAATTTTTCAATTTTAAAATTTTTAACACACACAATACTAACAGACCAAGATAAAATTTTTGTCTTACAGCTCTCGCTATTGCAATCAGAATGATTCAAAGCGCGACAATTGTTAAAAATGCCGCTCGACAACGCTAACGGTTCCACCAATCACAAGCTTGTAAAATGTGACGCAGCATGTGTCCGCGAATCCGCAGACCGTTGTCGAGGGTAACAACTAGGCGTCTGTTTTAAATAATTACTATTGCGTAGTAACACAGCTCGTCTTATTGTATTAATAAATGCTAGCAAATGTAAAAAACCTAAAGGCTATATTACACATAAAATGTAAAAACCTAAAGCCCATTTTTCTACTATTTTACATGCGAGAATTTTACTACTAAATTAACAAAATAGATTATTTATTTAATTATAAAGGTAAATTATAAAGGTCATTAAAATAAATATAACGCTTCTTATACTTAACATTATATTCATATCGTATTGCTCTATAGTTTAAAAACAGTTTTATTAGATAGTCTTTTTAGTAAGCAATGTGGATAGCTATATAAAAATGTGTTCGAAATAAATTAGAGCTGTTTCTTTCGAATATTTTAGAAAGGATTAAAAAATACGTCACACGCATGTTGTTTGCCAATTTTAAATAAATTTGTAAAATTTTATTTAAATTATATCTTGTCTACAGAATGTATATATAAATCTATAGAATTAAGCATTAATAAAACAATTTGTGTTTTTCAACCCAGTCAACATTAAAAGATTATGTATATCACTGCTATGTAAACCTGTGATGTACACTGTATGTGACATTGTTTACGTAATTATGATATAATATAAACATTGTGATGTACTTGTTACTCATTTCGTATGTAACTTTATGATGTTTTAAAGCTGAAACAGGTATATGTAACATTTACATAACGAATGCTCTATTGCTGTACAATTCATATTCTTGTAAATATATTTCATTCTCATTCTTGTAAATATCATAACTGTTATAGAACTGCTTTAATATGGGGTTTATAACAATGTAGCATCATGGCTACATAATACACATTCTATATTCTCTGTAACGATTATATAATATTTTAAACATCCACGTGATGTAACGTAATCACATAATTGGGAAAGCCTGGAATTTCTTTGTCGTCTATTTATGGAGTATCTCCCAAAACGGATAGTTTTATATAACCGCATTTTAAGTGTTATAAAATTTTCAAACTATTATTTTTGTTATTAAACTTCAGGGTATTTTGTTCTGTTCATTTTGAATTAGTTAATCGTAATTAAAATAATTTGTTATATGAAACCGTCACCTGCATCATTGAATATAGTTGCCGTTTAACCTAATACATCAAGTTTTATTATTTACTATAAAATATAATGTGACATCAAGTGTTATTATATATTGTGTTATTATATATTAACTCAAAATAAGTGCAGTATATTCATACATTAATATAGCACAAATATGCCACCCAAAATAAAAAAAGATTTAAATTACATTGGCAATCGCCAAAAACGTCGATTAATCGAGCAAGAAATTAAAAATATTATAAGTGGTTGTAAAAATAAACCTACTGAAATTCCACCACTTTTCCCTCAGTACTACAAAGAATCAGCTCTAGAAATTGTGTCATTGCCATCAGTTATCGGTCCTACAGCAACATGTAGTCAGTCCGAAAGCATTACAGTAAGCTCAACAATTTTTGAGAAGAGTCAAGAAGATATCAATAATCTAAAAGTACAGTTAATAAATATGTCTCCTGGTCAGTACTACCATTTTGGGTTAAAAGCGCCTTTGTTAAGATCGATTAAAAAATATTATGCTCTAAAACAAGTGCCACCTGAAATTCTGCTTTTCATTAACGTCGATGGCCTTCCTTTGACATAAAGTTCCGGTAGTCAATTATATCTGATTTTAGGTGCATTACAAACCAAATTTTATACCGAACCATTTATAATTGGTATTTATCATGGCTTCGAAAAGCCTGCTGATAGCAATGAATTAATGAAGCGTTTTGTAGATGATCTTGTGGACATTCGCTCACATGGACTGTTTGTTGCAAATAAGCGAGTACAAGTCAATGTCTGTCATTTTGTATGCGACACGCCAGCAAAAAAATATATCGCAGGTACCGTAGGACATAACGGGTATTTTGGATGCGATAATTGTACACAAGAAGGGGATTATATCCAGAACCGCATTACTTTCCCTGAAATTGATAGTGCTTTAAGAACCGACGAATTATTTCGCAATAAAACGCAAGAAGAACACCACAAGAAAACCTCAATTTTAGAGAGAACAGGTGTCAAAATGGTGAGTCAGTTTCCCCTTGATTATATGCACCTTGTGTGCTTAGGAGTCATGAAAAAAAAATATCATTTTGGATAAAAAAAAAAAATGTACGCATGAATAAAGAGAATATAAAAATAGCGTCTAGAGATTTATTGGGATTAAAAAATTTTGTACCGAATGAGTATGCAAGGAAACCAAGGACATTGGATCAAGTAGATCGATTTAAAGCGACTGAATTAAGACAAATTTTGCTTTACACAGGTTTGGTTGTATTTCAAAATACTTTGAATAAAGATCAATACACACATTTCGTGTGCTTAAGTGTGGCAATTCGAATACTAGTCAGTGAGACTTTAAACGAACATTATCACGAGTATGCACAGGAATTACTAATCTACTATGTGCAAATGTATCCTATTCTGTATGGCGCAAAACATGTTTCATACAATGTACACAGTTTGATACGTCTCCCATACTATGTGGCATTATTTGGTCCCGTAGACAACTTTAGTGCTTTCAAGTTCAAAAATCACTTACAAAAACTTAAAAAAAAAATCAAATCTTGCACTAGGCCACTAGAGCAACTTGTGAACAGAATAACCGAAGAAAATCTACAAAAGAAAAGTGTAGAACATCAACAGAAGATATATCCATTAATATCGTACAAAGGTGTTACTAATAGTGCAAGTAATACTACAAATAAAGTGATAAAATCTCTCCAATTCGAGAACTTTATTTAAAAAAATAACAAGCAAGATGGATTTTGCACTTTAACCGATGGATATGTTTTTGAAATAGACAAAATCATGTCTCACAATAACAAAATATACCTAACTGGATACGTATATGCAACATGTAAACCTCTTTTTGAAAACCCCTGTAATTCAACAAAGTTTGGCATCAAAGTTATATGTAAAAACGATAATGTTCCTTTGACAATTAAGTTATGTCGCATAAAATCTAAATTGGTATAACTACCACTTAATAAAGAGACATTCGTCGTATTAACATTACTGCACAAGGATTAAAATAAATAATAATATGCTAATCATGTATTTGCATAAACAATTACTTGTATTTATTATATATTTTTAAACAAACAAAATAATTTTTATAAAGCACTTAATGCAAATAACTCATTATTCAATTACTTAGCGACTCAGTGCTTGCGCAGAGCGCACATGTACGCGGTCGCACTTGTGTGTATTATCCCCTCTACGTGCTACCGCATACTACCGGAGTCATGGAAACGTAATTCAATATTTTCGGCCGAGCAACTAATAAATGCGTGGTTTTTGAAATAAAAATTGTGATAAAAACTTAGAAGACGATAAAGTAGTACTGCGAGATGAGTGGCGGAAACAAAGAAAAGGTATAAAAAATTAAAATGTAATATTTTTCATAGTTTCATAGTATTATCGTTTATCTAAATTGCTATACCTTTGCAATTCGCTATACCTTTGCAATAAGCTCACTTTTCCTTCTGATTTTTGTAAATTTACACGATAAATAAATACTGTTTACGTATTCGCCTATAATTTTTCCTGAAGCCAGGATTTGCGGTAGTTTCATTCATCGACGATGATTCAGATTGCTCTGATGAAATAACATCAGAGGTGCCTGAATATTGGCTAACATCAGACAGAAGAAAGTGTTGGTGGCCCAAAGCAAAAGATGTGCGTCGTCTCATTGCTAAATCAACAAAACCTTCGACAAAAGACAAAAAATGGACATTGTACGATATCAACTTTGAAGGATTGTATGGTAAGATTTTTCAATAATACTAGTTTACAAAAAAAAATTTTTTTAATTATTTTAAATCAGATAGTGTTTCTTATAGATTTTTGATTGCTGAAACAATGCCGTAAACCAAATTTCACCAGCATGTCAGGTTTCCAAAATAATTGAGGTTTAATATGTAAAAATAGGGTTTTTTGCGATATTTGATATTTTTTTGTAAGAAAGGTTGACGTTATCTTGAATTCTGATCAGAAATCATAAATGTATTGTTCATCCCCTATAAAATGCATTTTTTTTAATTTCGATATCTTACTTTTTATGCCATGTTATGAAGGATTAAAGCTAGGAGCCTCAGGAGCGCGCGCGCGCGTTCCCATATTAGAAATAGCTCCTAAATTTAATCCTTTATAACATGGCTAAAAAGTAAGATATCGAAATTTAAAAAATGCATTTTATAGGGGATGAACAATACATTCATGATTTCTGATCAGAATTTCAAGATAACGTTAACCTTTCTTACAAAAAAATATCAAATATTGCAAAAAATCTCATTTTTTACATATTAAACCTCAATTATTTTGGAAACCAGACGTGCTGGTAAAATTTGGTTTGCGGAATTGTTTTCAGGATCCAAAAATCTATAAGAAACACCTTGTTTGGTTCAAAATAATTTTTGACTGTAAACTAGTGTAATATTTGCAGAAGTAACCGTGTTCATGTTTAATTCTGATGTTAGGCATTATGTAATGATATGTGCTATTTTGTGTTTTAGATACCTTAGACAAGGCTCGTAGACGAGCTGATGATATATCATCCACCGATGAATGTATCGAAGAAAATTTAAAAGTCTCCCGTACCAAAAAAAGTGTTCTTTACACAAACAATGATGATACAACATCGGATGAAGAGCTGTTAAAACTTCTGGAACCACCAAAATTGAAAGAAAAAGTTAACTTATCTTTTCCTCAGTCATTAGTGGATAATAATATCATGCAACTTGACCTGCCAATTACAAACGAAAGTGATATTCTATCACTGAAGGATGCGCAAGTACTTGCAACAGGATAATTGATACAAGGTAACGATCAGTAATAATGTATTATTGTTAAACAATAATGTTAATGTTATTATTTAATTTTATTGTTAAATTAAGTCTAATCTATGTATTTAGAATTTGTAATTATATAATGCATATAATTATATTATTTTATTCGGGGGTTGAATTAAATGTGAATAATTACACTAAACCTAAAATTGTAGCTGATGTCAATTTAACGAATTCTACTGTCGTGCACCATCCGTTTACTGAAGGTTTTTATAGTTGGTTCTTATAGTTTCTGTAGTTACATATAATTGCTTTTAAATTACGTACAGTATTATTTTCACAGATTTTAAATTAATCCATTTGCAAAATTCGGGAAAGCAGAAAAGCGTGACAGAGCCTGCTTGGAATTCACCACAATCAGCTGGAAAAAGAAATGTGATAAATCCATTTAATAAAGGTTTACATTTCACTCTTATTATACTCAATAATAATTAAACAATAATTAACCAAATTCTTAATTTTTATTTTAAATATGATGCATATTTTAACAGAAGGTTTTGCAGAATCAAATTTATCTTCTGAGGAACCATTTCGTTGCATTCTTGGTATGTTAACTAATTTTGTTTATAATTAAAAATTTATATTTATATTCATTATACACGATTTTTTCAGATATGATGATGGAAATAGTGAAAAACATGGCCACAAAAGGTATAAACTGCTTATTTTCATGAAGTTATTTATATGCAATAAAAAAATGTGTAGTTTTCTAGTTTCAAAGCTTATTATTTGAATTAAATTATAGATCTCGTTTCCACGTTGGTGACAGAAGTAACTAAACAATCACTAGAACTTGCCGCTCTCAAAAAATTATTCTTAGATAATACACTAGCTTAAAAAGTTGTCCATACGGAAACAAATGAAATTGTCAAGAATTTGCCGCTGGGATCTTTAGCAGTTTTACAAACTTTTAATCAAGACCTACAAAACGATAAAGCTTTTACTGCAAATTTTGTAAGTTTTTAATATTTAAATTTATAATTGTAAATATAATAATGACATAATAATAATTCTTTATTTTTTATATTATACATTATAACATAATAATTACAATTCATAATTAATTAATAATATATAATGTAATATTGTAATTCAATGTAGATTACTCCTAATTGACGGAAATATACAACTCACACGCACACGCACACATGCACACATATATTTATTTATTTAATATTTTTATTTTAGACGAACTATTTGCTTGGTGTGGGCGGCAAAAATGCTAAAAATTGCATTTTAAGGATGCTACAAAAAGTATTCTCTAGCGCAGTGGCCAAGGATTGTTCTTGGTTAGGATAGAGAAACAACTTTAAATTACAAGGACTTTACATCATTGAAATTTTACGAGGTAAATCGAATAGTAATTTCTTATTCTAATTTTTAGAGTTTAATATTTAAATTCTATTAAACACAAATGTGCTCTTTCAGCTAAGTTAATAATTTATATGAATTGAAAATGTTTTCATTTATTCTATAGATACTGGCAGAGCCCATTATCAATATACAGAGACGGCTTTTGAGGAAATCGTGAGCGAATGGTTCTGTCAAGGAAAACAAAGGGATTCACGCATAAATAAAAAAGCTATTCGGGCGCCCGTTGACAAGAATAGAAATACAGAATAGTTTTTTATTACTATATTCTTCTTTTAATGTAACTTATAAGTTTATTTTCATTTTTTATATGTAATTGTCAAAAAAATTTAATTTTGTTCTATTATTATACAAACTTTTATAACGACAAGTTATATAAAAAGTTTTAAAAACAAATAATAAGTTTTGTTCGCATTATAAATATATTTATTATTTTTATTTCAGGTTAATAAATTATATTTAATTATTTTTGAAATCTCGTAGAAAACTTGGGAAGAACACTTAGTTGATTTAATAATAATGCTTTGTATGAGCATATTATTATTTTATTGTTCTTCTTAACGTTTTTCTATTAGATTTCATAAATAATTAAAATAATTTGAAATCTTTTCTTTTTTCCCTCCCGTATATAACTATAATATCACCGAGATATATACCTAACTCCCTTTATACTACATACTTGTTATAAAACGGTATTGATGAAATAAACATTAATATTCTATAAATGTTACCTCTGATATATAACCACATTAGACCGTCAAACAACCATAGACATAATTTTTGGTAATTGTTACCTCTATGATATATCAACAACGGTTATAACCGTGATGTCATTGTTCCCTGAAATGTGGCGGACATTTTGAAGCTCCGGTACTTTCCATGTATCTTACATTTGACATAGCTATTACTTCCGAAAGAACAGCCGTTCTATCACAGTTACATTATTATTATAAATCATTGTTGACTGGGAAGTTTTTTAAAAAGAAATTATTAATTTTATTAATTGTATTAAAGTACCATTAAATTAAATGTACGATGTATCATAATATCATTTAATTAAATATCATCATGTGACGGCAGAGCATGCTGCATTTCTGCCGTGTTTTTGCCGTCATAGCGTGCTCGCCGACAAGTTTGATTTCTGCCGACAATCTGTTGTTACACCGTGACAGCAAGTTATGTGCAATCTCTGCATGCATTCTGCCGATATATTATGCCAGCATAAAATGTTTGAAATTTGTTCTATTTATGTTGGTAAGCTATGCTTAATTTTTGCCGCATTTCTGCCATTACATAATGATACACGTTATACTCGATTTTTGCTACGTTTCTGACGACATTAACTGAAACGGCATACTCTGCAAAAATATTGACAGCATTTTGTCGATATAGTATACAGCATATAATTTGCAAAACGTGCTCTGTCCGATTTTGCTATCTGGGAACATATCAGATCGCTGACTCCATTTTTTACTGCATAATCTTGTAGCTGATATCAAGGCGTTTTCAAAACACTGGTTATAAACTTTTTTGCGATGGTAACTTCTTGAGTTATGAGTCCTCAAAGTTTAAGTACCGCTGACAGTATTATTCAAGATGTACTTAAACCTTGATTGGAATGAATTTTGCACGGACTGGATGAGCAACTCGATTTACTAAGTCCATTGTGAATTGAAGATCTTTCAAATAATCAACAGGTTCTAAATAAAAGTTACGCACTAAAGAAGCCATTATAATCTTCAACTCCATCATGGCGAATCGCTGACCTATCATTATCCATAAAAAAAAAAAAATTAGAACATTAGAAATAATTTACATATTAAGAATTTGTAAATATTGTAAATATTACCTAAACAATTTCGTGATCCTGGACTAAACGGTAAATAGGAAAAAGTATGACGATTTTCAATATTTTCTGGTAAAAATCTGTCTGGATCAAAAACACCTGGATTTGGCCAGAAATCAGGATTTCTGTGAATCATTTTAATAGGAATAATTATTATTGTTCCAGAAGGCACAATATATGATTCTGAAAATATCACAAAACACAATTTATTAAGATAATTAAAAATTATTCAAATTGTAAAGTGAATATTTTTATATAAATTATTTCATTTAAGTAAAAGCTTTTTCATACAATAACTTACTATTTTTTTTAAATATTTTCGTCAGAAATTAATATTAAATTATGAACTAGTCAGTTTATCAATATAATATCAATCAATATAACATCTTTTTTGTAGTTTTATAAAAATATATATAAAACATACTTTTTATTAATTACTCACGTAATATTATATCTTTGCACGGAACTCGAACTATATAAGGAACGCTAGGATACAATCTCAACGATTCCTTCAAACATCTTTCCAAATATGGCATATTATCTAATGCTGTTGTAGTAAGTTTTCCATTGTTCTCTTGCATGACTGCATTAATTTCACTTCTGACACGATCCTACATTATTGAACAAATTTTTACACGTTTCATTTGATTTGTATTTGTGTCACTTTTAATTGAATTATCTATGCGACACACACAGAATACAGAATATATATATCCTTTTATATTTATATACATAACCATTTTATTTAATTATAAATTTAAGCAGATTATATCTTTATAGACTTTATAGACTTTATAGACTTTATATATCTTTTTTTATTTATTACAGTAATTTTAACTATTTGTTCTAATATTATCAGAAAACACAAACAATATTAAATGTAATTAATTATATATTTAATTAATATAGTCAATGAAATATTTACTATGTATTTGAAAATCAATATAATTATGATATACCTGAATATTCTTATGTTCAGCTAATAGCAATATCGTGAAGCATACAGATATTGTTGTTGTATCGTGACCCTATAATGGGAAGAATATATTTTATTCATTCCTTTGCGTTATACATAGACTACATATGAAGAGTTCAGAGAAAAAGTGGAATCCTTTTTTAAATTCATGTATAAATTAAAAAAAATCTGAACAGGTTTTACTGAATAATTTAAAAATGCAAATGTTTAAATTAAAATTAAAAGAAACTATGAAAAATAGTGTACATGTTGCTGTACACAATTAGAACAATTTTAATTTTAGAACTAATTTTCTAACAATTAATAAAAACGGATTTGATCCACTTTTCCTCTGAATCCCTCGTGTATGTATAAAAAGACTTTGCAAAAATAAAAAGCAAGTTAGAAATTGTCAAATTTGTAAAGTTCTCTTTTTATATAATTTTTGGACACATTGTACCCGTATAAAACGAAACACGAATATATTGAAAAATTTCGAAAAATTAACAATTGCATTTCAATTTTATTGATCGTCGACGTTATTAATTTAATTAAACGATTATTAATCAGAAAAATATTATTGTTGTTCATTGTATCACATTAAAGTAAAAATAATTATTTTATGAAATAGCTCATATAAATAAGCTTAATTGTTTTTATATGAAACAATTTGATTTTACATAATGTATTTTGAACTCTTTACAAATTTTTTTACAAATATATTTGTTATGGTATTATTTAATAAATGTAAGTAATTTCAGATATCTACCGCAAACATCAAGGTATCAACTTCTTCTCTGATGTCTAAATCACTCATCTTGTTATCGTCAGACATCGCTATCAGAAGATCCAACATAGCTAGTCGCTTTTTTCGTACTGAGAAGGATAAAAATATTTTGTATTTAATGTATGGTATTAATTTATTAATCAGAGTTGATCAGAAAGATCCTGTAAATTTTCTATAAAAATAAAAAGTAAACTCTAAAGGAGAATTTTCGGATTAACCCAATGTATATAAATATATGTGTATATAAATAATAATAATAAAAACTGTCACATTTTATACGCACGCGTGCGCATATACGACGTACAAACACAAACACATTTATACCTGTATGTTATGGAGAAAGTGAACAATGATAGGCATTATGCATAATGCCCGAGACTAGTCGGGCAGAGTGATAAATATTTATATATATATTTATTTATTCAGATTTATTTCTATTTATATTACCCGGTCAAAACGATAAATTAATATTTACATAAACAAATATTTATCACTCTGTCCGACTACTCTCGGGCATTATGCATAATGCCTCATTTATCACTTTGTCCATGATATACACATAAGTATTTATGTGTGTGTGTATATGTGTGTGTGTATATGTGTATGCACCTCCTATTATTTCTTCATCAAGGCTTAGTGAACCATTTTCAAATTGCTTCAAATATCGCCCATCAGTGTTTTTATGATATTGTTTCCTTTCTGCAATAACCTAAGGAAAATTCGTTCATCACTTATTGCTAAATGCTGCTAAATGTACTGCTAACATATTAGATTGTTAATAATTTTATTTAAATATTATTATATCTTTATTATATCTTTATTTACACAAAAATTCTGCACAATTTTAAATAACACGCGATTCTCACTCACTTTTTCGGTGAATCCATGCAATATTTTTAAATTCTTAGCTTGCTTTCGACCCAGTGATGAAAGCGCAAATGTCACATCAGAATAAAGCCACGGTTTTTTTATTCTATGTGCACAAATATATGTAACGTTATATAAGAAAATAATAGCATTATATTTAAAGTCTGTGTGCGACTTTAAATGATTCTATAAGTTACATCATAATACTTTTGTGAAATACTAATCAAAACTTTATATTTTTTTTATATTCAAACATCCTCTAAAATATGTGGAATATACTTAAACGTGTTTATGCAATTAGTTATACATATATATATATATATATTGTTAAGTTGTATTGCATAGTTACCTAGTTAAAATTATTTTACCGATTTCATGAATTGCTTGACAATACTCTTTTGCCTGATTTTTGTCCATATCTTTCAAAGAAGTTCCCATAGCGGTTTCTATAAATTATTGATTAAAGTTGTATATAAATTGTATATAAGTTGTACATAAATATTTGTTAAGATTTTTATTTTAATCATAATAATTTAATATCATAAAAGGAGATATTCTATTAAAGAAGATAATCTTTCAATTAAATGTTACAATCTAACACATTGTTGTTTAAAGTTATGTAGAAGCAGGGCTTGGAAGTAACTCGTTACTTGTGACGAAGTTACAGTTACAGTTATTTTTTTTCGATAACTATAAATTAACTTTGTTCCTTTTTCTTCATCTATAACTGTAACTTAACTTAGTTACACATTTATGGTAATTAGTAACTAATTTAACAGTTAATTTAATATTCTATATACGATTGTATTAATTGTAAGAATTAGGGCCTATCCAGACACACTTGCATAGTCGCATAAACATATGCATAAGGAAAGGAACAAAATTGTCATGGAATTTGTCATATTAAGTGTAGATTCGATATTTGTTAAATAAATAGACTAAATGTATAGATATTAATTATGAAATTCAACAGAAATAAACAAATTTTCATTTAAAGAATGCACTGCCACCCAGTAATAAATTATCTTTGAGGATGATTATCACATAAGCATAAAGTTGAGACTTTAAGAAGAACTGAAACATTAGTCTACGATTTTTCGGAAAGTTACGACTATTAGTGTGAAATTCGTGAATTTTTAAACTGAAAAATCTTAATCCTATAATTTTTATTCTAAGTATATAATAATTTATTTTTAATTATTAATTAATTTAATATTTTAAG